>NW_013665765.1:384378-430598 GCF_000517525.1 Limulus polyphemus
TGGCTTTTTCAGTCCTCTGTTTTCCAGTGGATAATAGTAACCCAGGTAATCTAAACTCAGTAAAATATTGCATAAGAATTTTACTCTGGAATTAGTAATCTTAAGAGTAACAATTACATAGAGGATTACGAAAGAGTGTAATGACATTGATGTGTTACTCGGATGGAGATTACCACCAGATAATATTATTTTAATTTATATCAAAACAATGAATTACATATTAACAAATAATAATAAAATAATTAATGTGTTTGACTTCCATAAGTTCTTAAACTTTTCACTAAATTTCAAACAAAATCCGCCATAATGAAATCTAACCAATACTGAAAAATCAATATGCAACGTAAATTTCTGTTGCGTTGACCTAGGAACAAGATTTCATAAATTCATGTTCGTGTTACGTAATTGATCTCTATACATTTTGAATTAGATAATGTTTTGAAAATGAAATCCACCTTGCATATTTATATACATTTTATAGAGAAAATATGAAAAAAAACTAAGTTATACAAAATATGTAAAAAGATACAAATTTTAATTGTGTGCTTCAACTACAGAAACTGTATATTTTCTATTATTGTATCGAAAATATTGTAGAGTCAATCCTACTAAAGTTTTGAAAAAAAATTGTATTTCTTAGATTTTTAAGGCTTGATCTTAATGATTAAAGTACGACAAAAGTTATGTTAAACTGTTTTATAGAATATTTATTAATTTAAAAAATATATAAGGAGTTAAAAAGTATATTATTTATACTAAATATTGATATAACGAATATTTTCGTTAATTAAACTTTTGTGTAACTCTTATTAGGTTCAAATCAAAATTGGTTTTGTTGACATGCGCAACTGATTTCTACAAACGTTACAAAGCAGGAAGAATTAGGGCTAATAATCAATATCAATACTAAATATTGATATAACGAATATTATTTTCACCAAAGGAAGGTTAATACTGCTGGTATTTTTTATTTGTGATAATCATTGATAAACTGTTAAGCTGGTGGCATATTTTGAATTAAGTGAATAGGGAGAATCTTATCATGATTCATGAATAATTATCAAAAATATGGATGTGTTTTAATAGTTTAGCAATTTCTGTTTTATTTCCAAGGTAATACACATTTAGTTGACGAATTTCTGTTATAGGACCAATCTTATTCTTAAGACTGCTTGTTATAATTATGAAGAAATTAACAAAACAGAAACTTCACCTGTATTTCTTATAATTTGCAACACTCACGTTTTTCCAATCTATATAATAAAAGTTTTTATCAATATAATAGTTGTTTTTTTTCGACTGCTGTAATGCATCCTTCTTCAGGCTTAACAGACTGTTTTAATTTTAACTCGATTAAAGGTCTGTTAATCCTAAAAACAGCTGCAATATAGCAGTCAATTGTTTTTAATGAAAAATAAAATTATTAAGGTGAAGAAATGTTGTGTATTTTATTTTGCTAACTTAATTAATAATGTGTACTGCCAATAAACACTTTTAATGACGATTTTTTTCACACTTCAAAGAATTTTCATGAATTATTTTTACGATTTATTTTAAGTAAATTTAATTTATTAGTAAACTTGTTTGGGCAATAAGTTTCCGGTAATTAATACTGTGTTTCGTTATTTAATGATAATGTTCCTTTGAATAGATCAAGAGTTGGCTGTGGATGGTGTTGCCTTCCCTCTATTCTATCACTTCAAAATTAGGGACGGCTAGCGCAGTTAGTTCTCGAGTAGCTTTGCCCGAAATTCTACAAACAAACAAGTATCTTTGTGCTAGTTGTACAAGGCTATTCCTGTATATTTTCTTTTTTTACATTCTTTATTATTAAATTTTAATTTTTTTTTCTGTCATGAGGAAAAATTAAATTTAAAGCTTGTTTGTTTTAGAGCAAAGCCACATTGGACTATCTGCTCTGTCTACCGCGGGGAATCAAACTCAGAATTCTAGCCTTATAAGACCATAACGCGTCTCCCACCGGGGGACAAGTTTAATGCTAAATTGTAGCGCTATAATATTCACATAGTCCTTATAAGATGTTTTATTATCAATTTTAGGATTTTATACTGGTGGTTTAAAAGAATTTACAATAAACAGTAGCATTTTTTTAGCTGTTATTTCAGCGTCTAACATATATTTTATATTTTGCACGTGATTCTCTTAGGTTGTTCTTTGAAGCAAAAATAGAATTTATTGAGTATTAGTAGCTCTATATTTGATAGAAATAAATGATTATTTTTTAACGCTTAGAGTTTTGCACTAATTATATTTTTATCGATGTTTTAATAAAACCCAACTGTCAGCCGAAGAAAGGCAGATAACGCTGCCCCCTAGTTCTACGTATAAGGAGATCACAGGGCTCCGGGAAGGAACCAAATACGAAGTTTCCGTGACAGCTGTTTACACAGGAAACCGGCGGATGGCAGCACCATCATTAATTTTTGAGACTGAATCACCCTTTATTTCCTCTGTTCAGGAAGATCACGTGCTTCCAGGTCACAGCTTGTTTGTGGAAGAACCAGGTGAGTTATGTTGCTGTTGTTTTTCCTGCAAAACAATCGTTAATGAGAATATACGTGCTTAAATAATTATAACTTTACACAGTGTGATTCTGTTAAACGCAAATAAAAAAAAAAAAAAGAGACACTGAATATTACAAGAAAAAGATATTTCGGACAACTCACTCATAGACAAATTTTTATTGATATTATATTTAGTTTTGGTTTAAAGTCTATATTCGTGTTAAGCTAACTTCGACGTGGTTTACAGGATATTCATTAAATTACACGGGGGTAATCATTATGTCGCTCAGTACGGAAACAGCCCCCCCCCCCAAAAAAAAACATGGGTTGGAGATAAGTCTTATTTCTTCATCATTTAATAAACATACGTGTCGATGTTAATATTCGATAAGATCGACGTTTTTTCTTGGTATTCAGTGCAGAATATTAATCAGTGTGCAATAATCAGAATACTGTATTTACAATACAAACTGATTAGTTATCACTGCTGTTATCGATATTATTTGGGTAGGACGAGGCTTAGTGGTTAGCATGCTTGGTTTGTGAATCCGAGAGTAGATGGTTTGGTTTGAGGCCCTTTGTCACAAAAACGTGCTCGGTTTTTGGGGTCGTAGGTGTGCTGTAAGAGTGATAGCCAAATCCTATAATTAGGTCAGACAAAAGTAGCCCAAAAGAGTTGGCGGTGGTCGCTCTTTTTGCTGGTTAAACTTTCTATGTTGGTCAGTTCAAAATTAGGGGCGGCTATGCGCAGATAGCCTATTGTGTAGATTTGTATGAAAATTCTGAAACAAACAAAATTCTGATGTTTCGGGACCATTCTTCAAAATGATAGTAGTTCATAAAAATAATAAGGAATACACGTGTTAGAGGAATGCAGTTTTCAAGGTCTAAATTTGATTAGTTTAACAAAATAAAATACTGTGACAACGTAGCATTCCAAATCTTTACACTAACTATGAAATTCCAGTAAAAGTAAACAAGAAAGTTTTAAAGCTTTGGGTGTGAGGATGAGAAAGTTAATGTTCATTTGAGGTACTTAGGGATATGTTTTGAAACGATCCCTTTTTAGGTGGTTATTGTCCGTTACATAGGTAAGCGTCTCGAACTGAAAAATGAGAAATCGTTCAATAAGTTCGTTATTGTTTAATCATTTCAGTAGGCTTGTGGCCTTGACTTTAACAAGTCTACAAATATTTCAGAATATGCATTCTACAGTAATTTTGAGAGACGTTGCATAACGTATTATTTTTTTATTAGAATGTAATTGTAGTGAGCCTGGAACAGCAGCATGCACAAGAATCCACAATTCAGTAAAGTGCACTTGTTTCCCTGGATACACCGGTAATGTTGCATAACGTATTATTTTTTTATTAGAATGTAATTGTAGTGAGCCTGGAACAGCAGCATGCACAAGAATCCACAATTCAGTAAAGTACACTTGTTTCTCTGGATACACCGGAAATGTTTCATAACGTATTATTTTTTTATTAGAATGTAACTGTAGTGAGCCTGGAACAGCAGCATGCACAAGAATCCACAACACAGTAAAGTGCACTTGTTTCGCTGGATACACCGGAAACTGGTGCGACCAATGTACTTCTGGATTTTTCCTCGACAAAAAGGTATGCAAGGACTGCCCCTGTACGAATACAACATCATCAGGAGAATGCACATCAGGTAGGAATTGATTTACTATTAATTACATGGATGTTTTTAGGTTGAATAATAGGAACAAAGAAATAAATATATTAACATACATACGAAAGTTAAAAGACCGAAGCATTTAATATTTCAGTTTATCAGAATGTATTAACTCTAATTGGTCATTTTTCATATAATATAATACACTCCATGTATAAATTAAATGCTCAAAAATGAATAAAATTGGTCAATATACCTTCCTTTTTGAATTAAAATCTTATTCTAATTATACTTTCTCTTACTTACTTTATTGTGTTTTCTGTAAGTTTTAGTAACAGTTTTCAGCGTTGCACCATTCCTACTGACTTAACACTGTCTGCTTCATCAGGATTTAGATGCAGATGGACCTGGGAGGGGAGGGTGCAAACTTCACATCTTCCGCCCTCAGCACTGGTGTGATAGATACACTATTAGAATGGTAAACGCAACATAAACGAGGGCGTTGAATACACAAACTTTTATACTATGAAATTCAATAACCCTATCAGGGCCATGTCCATTTATGTGCAACGCTCATCATTCCCATTGGGATACACTTACTTTTATATTCTATATATACCAATGTAGTTTCATTTGGTAGTTTACACTATGTGTATTCACATAAATACCCTATTTAATACACTATTTTATAAACCAAAGAATGATATATTATGTAAGTCTTGCAATAGGTGGCTGATTACTAAACCCAGAGTACATGTTAATAGGTGAGAGGTACTTTAGGCTTATTGCCACCATGTATGATATAGGGATCTAATGCGCGTAGAATTTTATTTTTTCAGGTTTTTCTTAAACATTTGAATGATCTGCTTAGAAGACTGTCGTGGAGTGGTTGGATATTTTCATATTGGTGTAAAAATTGTGAATTTGTTGATCTCGGGACTTCTTATGCGCTTGTAAGAATTACATGTTTTAGTTTCTGGAGTTTACTTTTGATTTTCTTGATAGCTACATTGATCCATGCTGGGCCAGCATATTCTATAACTGATCTTATATAATGTTTGTATATATTTAATATGTTATTTGGTGTTGCGCATGTATTATTCCCCGACAGATCTCTAACTTGATTTACTCTTCGCCAGATCTTATTAGAAAGTTCATTTACGTGTTTTTGCTAAGTTAATTTAGAATCATATGTTAAACCGAGAAATTTTGCTGAAGTAGCTGTCTGGAGGAGTGTTTCTTGGAGGTATAATTTTGGGGTAATTTTCAGTAGTCTCTTTAGTTGAGCAATTACAATAATTTGTGTTTTTGGTATGTTTATTTTTAATTCATTTCTTTGAGCAGTATTCAGCAATGGAATTTAATGGTGGTTGTAGGTTTATGGCCACGATTGATGGAGTTGGTGAGCTCTTCCAAATAGCTACATCATCGGCAAATTGTGAGGTATAACACAGGTTTGAATCGTCTAATGGCATGTTGCTTACATACATGATGAAGAGTATGGGGCTAACTACCCATCCTTGAGGTACACCTACCTCAGGAGTAAAGTGCCCTCTACATCTACCCTATATTTTCTAGGAAGTTTGATAACTAGCGAATAATTCCTCGCGGTAGTTCCATCTCTAACATTCGGAACCTAAGACCTGCGTGCTAGATGATGTCGAATGCCTTCTCTAGGTCGAGAAAACAAACAACCGTGCACTCTCTTTTATTAAAGCTATCTATTACGGTTTCAGTTAACCTAACTAAATGATCTGTTGTTTGCTGAAATTTCCTGAAACCGTTTTGTACATCAGGTAATTCTGAGTTTCTTTCTACGCAACTGGTCAGGCTGATGGGTCCTGTAGATGTGTGGTTTATTTGCTGGTTTTCCTTCCTTTAAAAAACATGGGAATATTCGCTTGTATTCCAAGAGACGGGGGACGTACCCTGAAAAAAATCAGGGATAGATTGAACAGTGCCTTTAGGTGTTCAAGTAATAACCGAGTTCCGTTTCTGAGTAGGATTGTTTGTATGGCGTCTGCTCCGCGTACTTTGTTTTTAGTTTGTTTTATAGCTATCGAAATTTGAGTGATTGTTATTTCGCTTGTCACGTGTTCATCCAGTATGGTGTTTATACAGTTTATTGTGTTACGAGTGAGACCGGGAAGGTTGGCGTAAATATGTTACTATTTTGTTTTCTACTTAATTTCGGAAGTAATCATTCATGTCTGGATCATTCTGTGTTTGAAAGATATTTTGTGTTCTTTAAATAGTTCTGCTTTCTGCGAGTTTGTGTATGCTGTTTTGTTGACTGACTTAACCAGTTACTTTATTATCTATTTAAAGTGGCGCCAAAAAAATTTACAAAATATTTTTTTGAAAAATAATCTTTTATGTTTTACATCACGTGTCCCAAAAGGGAAAACATTAAAATATGTTTCTTTTAGAAGTTTATAGTTTCTCAAAATACATTCATTAAAATGTTTGCTGGCATATAGTAGGCTTTTTCCTGGACATCAAATATGGAATTTATGTAAATTCATACTCAGTTTTACATTATCTGTTTCACAATATAGAATCCAGCATAATTTAAACATTTTGAAAGATATATTACGTTCTTAGAGCCCCCTAGTGACACAGCGGCGTGTCTGCGGACTTGCAACACTAGAAACCGGGTTTCAGTACCCGTGATGGGCAGAGTATAAACAGCACATTCTGTAGCTTTATGTTTAACTACGAAACAAACGTTCTTAAAATTGCAGTTAACTGAGCAATTAATAAAATCAAAATTCTTTATTGTTTTAGTAGTTTTCTTATAACCTAAATTATATAAAGCATAGTTCATGCTGTCACAACTGAAAATACATTATTTAGAAAAATCTTCTTTTTTGGGGGGGGGGGGTTTATTTAATAATCTATACACCTTTTTAGGTTGTCTTCTTGATAATAATTTTATTATTTCTGAATACATCTTTCAATTGTTTTTTATTTTAAGTGTGTATTAACAAATGAAATATCAATATGTATATTTGTACAATGAGTCACAACAAAAGGTATAACATTTTCTTTATGTTTACTAACCTCTCTGTTTAAATGTTTTTTTATCAAGAAGTTATTATTAGCTATTTTAAAACCTCTTAATATAACTTTTTCTGGACAGTGACACCGAACTAAGATTTTTTTTTAGTTCTAATAATCTATTAACTGTCGTTTCTTCATCGGAAACCAAACGATATAATCTACTTGCAAGATTTGTAGAAATATTTAATTTTGTGTGTTTGGGATTATTACTAAAAAATCTACGTATTGATGTAAGTTCGTAAAAAATATCAATTACAATTTCCTTTTTTTGTGTGAAACAATTACCAACACATCTAGAAATGACAAAATAAAATTCCTACAAACTTACAAATACCTTGAGTATCTTTCCATATTACTAAACAATCGTCTATAAATCTTTTCCGAAAAGTTTTCAAGTGAACTACAAAATAGTATATTAAATAATTGTAATTCGAAAAATCCCATAGTGTTCAGTAATTTTTTGATTACTTCCTACAATCGGTCTTCCTGAAGTATTGGAAGGTTTTTTCAATAAATATATTCACTTTTTGTTTCCAACAGTAATTCATTAATCTCTTTTAATTTATGGATTCTATCATAATAGGAAAATTATAATTATAATAAGATTTTAATTCAATGACTAATTTTATTCATTTTTGAGCATTTTAATATACTTAATTTATATATATATATATATGGAAAGTATATATATTTAATTTAGATTATTTATGTTTAGTTGAGAAACGGTATTTGTATGTTTCTGTTATAGATTTTCAGTAAAAGTATATCCTGAAGAGTGACCTTTGAGGTAACGAAACCGGTAGAAGAAAGTAATAAACGAGAGATAAAATAGAATAGTCAGATATTCCAGTGTTTTCTTATAAATAATGTGTAATTTGTGCTACTGGAATGGTTCTGAAATCATATAGGAAATAATTAAATGTTCCTAAAATAGACTGGTTTTTTACATCTTTATCCTTTAAACAATCCAAGAGCGGACGCGCCCTGGACCACTTACTGAAATCTAAAATGGCGTTCCTGATAAATAGTTTTTAATATCATGTATGTAAATTGTAGTGAAAAGAGTAAAAATCATCACGAAAGATATTTAACCATACGTTTCTAGGCAAACAAGATTCAACTTTCTCTGCAAATTAGGTCATGGGAGCCGAAAAGTGACTTAAAGTCGCTATGAATGTATAAAGAACATGCAGGTTCTTGAAAAACTTGTATACAGAATATATCCAGGATGAGGCTAGTAGTAGAGTTCTATTAAAATACTTAGTATTGTTTAAAGTAAACCTGTATATTTACAGACTAATGTTTATCGGAAGTGTGACGAAACATTCCAGTTGTTCGATTTTTTTCCCCCCATCTGTCACTGGGTGTCTTCATCTAAGCAGATGGGGCTCAGACTCTCAATTTTTGCTTCCTAAGCCTCAGCATTTGATACAAGTAAACTTTCGACATCTAACTTTCATTTTTTTATCGCCCAAAATGATCTGTTTAAAAATGTATTTATAATGATTTAAATGATATTTTGTCTGTATATAAACAGCGTTGTGTAAATAATATTTATACACACACACACACACATACCTTTCGCTTTTTTCTTGGCATATGACTTTTTTTTTAGTCTACTTTGATTTCCGGTTCAATTTGTCGCTCAAATGCACCTTTCATTCATTTAACGTATTATATTTATTCACGCTTTATAACGACCAACTGAAACTATAGTTTCGTGCTGTATATAATATTTTGGTAATCATGATGAATTATTGCCAATAGAGGGTAAGCTATCTTTAAGTATGGGAAATAGCTTGGTGTAGATGTTGTTTATGTGCACATTTTTTGATCCTGCATTGCGAAAAAAGTAGTTGAGACGATCTAGGTTTCCAGATAGATCTGTCTCTGATTGTCTTGGATATTAATGAAACAGTTCCCAAGCCGATCAGAACTGCTCTGAAGTTTATTTCACTCTCTCAAGTATCAAAATAGGTTATTTTAAGTTACCTCGATTCAACTAGGTCCACTTTCTGTCTCATATGCTGGATAAGCAATGTTAACATGGAAGTAAAATATTCACCTATTTATACCATGTTGAATGCTAAGCCTAAGCAAAGGAAAAATTATATAAATCGCTCAATAACTCCATTAACTTTTTTTTCAAGTTATCAAGTCATTAATGTTTACTTTAAACAAGCTTCAGAACTAAAAAAAAATTATAAAGCTTATAACATAAAATTTAAACCTTACAAAGTTTCTTTAATGAATTCGATTAGAAAAGCTTTACTTATGTTTATCCGTTTAACCCTAGGGACATTTTCTTATGCGAGCTTGTAAGTTCCTATCGTAGAGACTATGTATTTTTGATACGAGGTCATTGAAATTTATGAATAGTCATGAAATTTGTAACGGGGGGAATGTACCCCGATGAGTACAAATAATGTTTCCTGTTTCACAGTTGAAAATCTACCTTTTTTTCTTTTCTCATTTTTCGCAGATATATTGACATACCAGTTTGTATAATGTTATTCTAAGAAGCTTCAGTTATAATTTTCCACTGAATTAGATATATTTGCAATTTAGAATTTTTTTTTACTTGAAGTTAAATGATAATTATGTTACACAAATACCGTGTTACACAACTTGTAATTGGTTAAGTAGGGAAACAATAATTTCTTTTTTGCTTAGAATATTTAAATTATACGCTTGAGAATAAATTAAACAAATACTAATGGGAATATACTGGCGACAGTTGTTTTTTATTATTGTATGAGAACGCCAAGGGCTCGAAAGAAAGCCCAAACATGGAACGGAAAATGATAAAGCAAATGGACTGAGAACATTACTTACAAAAGAAGTTGATGTATCGCATGACTTCAGGTCTAAATGTAAAACAAACAGGACTGCTGTTTTCCACAAAAACACTACGTTAAAATGCAGCCAGTGTGACGTATAACTAATCATCTGTGTTACCTACTGTTATAACTATTTAAGTACTTAGAGATTCATTCTTCAATAGATGAATTCGGGGAGGTCAAGTGTGAGTCATGTCTCGCTGGACATCGTGGTCGTCTCTGTTCTTCGTGTACTGCAGGATATCGTTGGAATAATATCAGTTGTGTGCCCTTGAACTGCTTGAGTTTCACGTTGTGCATGGAGCAGATGGATCATCCGGGGTGCAGTGACTGTATTTACTTGATGGACAGTTTGTCTCCGCCTACTGCACAGAAAAGTTCAGGTAAGCGAGATTTTTTTTTCTTCCTTAATCAAGCACTAAAGAGAATCAACATAACATACATTTTTCATGGATATTTTTACTGTGCATAAATGCATAAATAATGAATCACCTCTCTGCCTGTTTCACGGAAAATTAAAAGGAAATTATATTGAGAATACTTGTCTCCACTCGTTGCACAAAACTTCTGTATTTACTGTGATGAAACTTCGGATAGAATATTCGTTTTAATGGATTTATCTTCATAAAATAACAGGAAAAATATATCTGAACAATTATTTGCCATCATTGCATAGAAAAGTGCATACAAAGTAAATATCTATTACACAGAAAAGCGCAAGTAAAATGCAACATTCACTGAGTCGTTTCGTCAATAAAAACACTAAAATGATATATATTAACATTTATTTACTTAAAATTCAAAAACAGCAAAAATGGGGTAGAAAAATATATCATTTTAAAACAACGTTTCGCCACTGTTAACAGTTTCTCAATTTAGCTGTTTTTGAATTTTAAATTTTGTAAAATGTGGGATACCTCCAACATTTATAACAACATGTATTTATACTTTTTACTTTATAAGTAGCATACTTTTTAACATATTGAACGATTGATGATTTTAGGGGTAACGCTGAAACAATTTTTATAGAGGGGTGCATGACAAAAACCATAAAATAAAATTGTAACCTTTCATATGATGGAACCAAGTATTCGGTTGCTGTTATGTTAAAATACGTTAATTAAATGAAGTCCGCATCAATAAGTATTTATATATTTAATATTAAGAAAATGTTAGCCACAGTCCTTCGTACAATGTTTAAAACAGGCGTACCATAAAACGTTAAAAATAAACAAATTAGAATTTATATTATTATATTTACAACATCATTAGCAAGTACGCATCATCCTCTTACTTCAAGTAAGAGGGTGCTGCTAATCCTCAGCATTTCTGCTTCCCACCCCCTCGGCTGCAGATGGTGAACAGTTGTAATGCAGTTTGGGATATTATGGGCTGAACCCGTGCTCCTGTTTCGACTTCACCTATAAACTATATTGTTTTTCTGAATGTGTTCGATCCGGACATCTCAACGTATTTGGAAGCTATATCTGCGGACATTTGCATTTTGAACTCTTTGCTAAATGTTATGTTTTCGTTACATTTAAATTTGTTTGCTCCTTACCCCCTCCACACTTTCATCTATCGACAGAGAAAAACACAAGAAAATCATATACTGAAAGGAGAATTTCTCTGCATCAGTTTTAGAATAAATTGAAGTAATGAATTTATCCCGTGGACAGGTTCTCTCATCTATTTAATATAAAAGTAGAAATAAAACATCCAACTGAAGAAAAAAATAATTTTCCATCCATCTTTTACAGGGTTAAAAGTGAAACATTAAATTGACGGACACTGTTTTTGTTCTATTTTTGTTAAGAAAAATAGAAATTACTGTTCGTTTATGGCGGTGTAGACTAGTGGTTAGCGTGCCCGAACTAAATCTGAGGGTTTATAGTTCGCGTCCCGTCGTAACAAAAAATACCCAAGCTCTTTGGAGCCATTGTTGCTTTAAAACAGTGACGGTTAAATCCCACTATTCTATTAGAATAGCCAAAAAGGTGGCGGTGAGTGCTGTTGAATGGCGCCTTCCCTCCAGTCCACGCTATGCACAGCTAGCTCTTATGTTGCTTTGCGCGTAAACTCTAAAGAAAATTTCTTTCACAGAAAATAAAATTGGTTATACTTCAATAGCAATGCTTTTATATGTAACAACTTTATGGACATTAAGCTACTAGTTAGTACTATTAAATCAAAACAAGACAGTTATGCGTATTTGCTTCTAACTTGTATGCTTAAGGTAAAGTGGTTAGATAGAAATGGAATAATTAATTTTCTCGTGTAAACTATACCATTAGGCTTAGGAAAAATTAATAATGTTTAATAAAACGTTTGTTTTAATAACTGAGTTTTAGGTCTAATGTAGAGTTTAAATGAATAAAACAACTTAACACTCTAATATGTAGTGACTATACTACCAGAATATTAGATTCTTATTTTCCCTATCTTCCTGCAGCATTAACTTTCATGTTGTACGAATGATTGTGCGTCTTTTTTATTAATATTCTTAACTAACATTTTCAGCATGATCTCAGGGGTAGTAATCCTAAAGATAAGTTGAGTTGAACAAAACTTAATTGCAGATTGTTCCCAGGACTAAAGCTCATTAGTGAAGCTAAACGAAAACGATTCGCACCATTTACATCAGCATTTCTCAACCCAAACTTTTGGCGTCAGAATGTGTAAAAAGTTTGCAAAGAGCTTTGAAAATAGATAATAGTGATTTTGTACAAAAGCTATCTACTGGGTCGCGACTGGCCAATGTTTATGAACGGCCCTTGGCCAAACGAGACTAAGAACCAGTGAACGTAATCACTTAACCACACGTGATAGTACTCACTTAATGGTAATTTTATTTCAAATCGTCTAAGGAGGTAGTAGGCCTTAAAATACTCAACGAGTTTTTCAACAGTAACAACGTTTTCTTTCCTCATTTAACACGCCAATATAGACATTTTGTAAACATGGTCATTAGGCTTCATTTTATCAACTTTTTTGTTCGCTTACTTGTTAAATAGTTGAACATACATTAATTTCATGATTTTTCTTTTTTAATCTTTTGGCCCCTTTTATCAAATTGTAATGGAAAACGTTGGATTTTATGTATGTAATGTTTGTCTTACTGTATTAGGATAGAAGATTAATACAATCTAATGAACTTTAAATGGTTTGTTAATTTTTATACCGAAGAAACATGAAACGAATTAAATCTAAATTTCAGAGCGAACAATCGCTGATGGAACTGTGCCGTTAATTGCTGTGATAGTGACCCTTGGAATCATCTTATTGGTTGCTGCTGGTGCTACATGTTACCGCTCATGGGTTCATTGGAGGGCGCGACCAAGGCTCCCTCTATGGGAAATGGAACTCGGTGAGGACAAGAAGACGTTGGGTTACCATTCTATATGCAGAATAAATGATGATAATATTCATCATGCATCAACTGTGGCAGAAGAGGAGGACCTCACCGACTACACTCATTCCGCTGTTTCATAAATATCCCATAGACCAGGTTCCGTGACCATTGTAATCGGGGAAAAGAATTTATTTTCAAAGATTTCGATAAAAGTCATAAAACTGTCCTTTGAAGAGAGTTAAGATTACAACGTAAACCGATAGCGTTGCTTAAGAAGGGTGCCCTAACGTCAAAGAAAAAAATAAACGTTGAGGGCGAGTTACTTCATAATTAGGGAGTTGGGTCAACATTTGATAATGACACGGGACGGGTTATTATTACTAGTTTGAATGTCAAGAAAATATTATTTTATACAAAGTAAGTGAACAAAATAATGGGTAACAATAGGATTGCAGATAAATTACAAATGAGAGAAAATAAAATAAAGGTATTGAACTTTATTGTATGATATAAATATGCTGTTTGGTAAGAAAAAGTATTGCCACTCATAATTATGAAATATGGTCTTAATGGCGTTACTTGGCTAGAAAATGTAACTGCAAGTGGAAGTTTTGCCATAAATAGTAATTTTTTTAGAAATGTTTACATTTTAATACATTTGATGACCTTGATGAAATAGTAACTACTAAAAACAACTAATGTCTATTTTTTTACTTCTTTATGGCGGTTTCACCTCCTTTCAGCTTGATTACGAACAGAATGAAAAATGAGTTGGATAGCTAGCTATTCTTCATCCGAAGAAATCCGTATGTGTTCAATGTTTGTAATACCGCTGTTCCAATCACTGTAGATATATCTATCGTGCTTTGTATGTATAGTAAGTTTCAGGCTACGGATAAAAATGCCCGAAATAATAAATTCTTTATTTGATAATTATTTATTTAGTGGTGCTAGCAAATTCCAAGTATGTACACGATTTTATTATTTAGCACCTAACTATTGACCATGGTTTGGCTTCCGGATGAAAAATATAAACGAAAATGCATGCCGAGTGAATTAATCCTATTTATGAACACTTAGTATTTTGCATGTACATACATACAGCTTGCTAAGTTTTACGTGTTAAGTGTTTCAACTAAAATGTTGATAATTTCGATCTGTTTCACGAAACTAACTAAGGAGTTGAATGAATTATCAGAGAGAACAGTACTTTATACAAATGTTTATAATGTAAAGCTAAAGTGTCACTCAGCAATATATAAAAATACTAATAACAATGAAACAAAACTGTGGTTATGTTTAGGATAGCTCAATAAAAGCTACACCGATGTACCCTTATTTGCTATTTTGTAAATAAAAACATGCGATCGAAATTGTAAACAACTTTTTATAGAAATATCAATCGAGAATGAGAATTTATTCTTAGTAACATACAAGTCTTAAAAGGAATGACTATATAAAAAAAACTTATATTTTTACTTATACAACCCCTTCTATTTAAATGCACAATATCATCGAACTTTATCAGGGCCTCGTGAAAGAGGATAAATATTTGGAGGTAAATTAAGTACCAGTATCATTAGAAACTTGTAGTTATTGTAGGACCATCCTTAAAACAATTTAAAGGTATTGTGTTTGTTTATTAGTTAGAAAAGATTTACCTTGCAATTTTTCTCAAAAAACAAACAAACTGCAAAATATTATAGTGCCATCTTTTGATATATTTCTAAACTTTTAAACAGCAATACTTAAATTTAGTTTTAAACGGAGCTGCAAAATAACATGAAATTAAACCAAGCTTGTGTGTGTGTTTTTGGAGAATATATATTACGCTCAAACTTAAATGATTTTTCTGACTGTAAAATAAAAATTCGAATAAAGCAATAACTTGAAAACACCTGATTTATCTCTATCATTGGTGGGACTGAAAAGTGAATACACCACTTTTCTAAATCTCTCTCACTTTTTTTGTTATAACCTTATACGATATTAACATAACATAATGGTTAGGGACAACAAGGGATCTATTGGTCCATCTCGACTTGCAGTACAAAATAACTATTACGAAAAGAATGGGGAAACTAAAAACCAAATTGTAATCATTTCATATTTATATTGTTCTTAAATTTTGTCTATTAACTTTGTGGATAATATCCAATTCAAAGTTCCGTCAACACTGCACGATTAAAACAGATTTGTCCAGTTGTAAAATGAAAAATGCCGTTCACACTTTTTATTAGTAGGTCAGAATAAATATGTTACATTATTCAACAACCAAAATTATAAGTCATGTGAAATGCTTTTATAAAGATAACTGTGTTCTGAAAACATACCCACAGGATTACCCCTAAAAACAAAAATAATGAGAGTCTATTGAATTTGCTTACATACAAAATGTAGGATATACTAAAGAGTAAGGTTTGTAATTTATGACTTACCAATTTCCTCCACCTTCAAAGCAATTCACTCATATGCATTTTTTAACATGTTTGAACAAGCACAGTGGAGTGACTACAATTTTAAAATTACCCTAGGGAAGGAAGTTAAAACAGCGATGAAAGATTAAAAATATTCAAAGTGAAAAACTTTCACTGACAAAAAAACAAACAAGTCTAGCAGGTTAAGGTGTTTATTTTAGAATTATGTATAGCCAGGAAAATATTAAACAAAAAGTTAAATATTAAGAAATAAAGTATGTAAATTAGAATAATGTAAATGTACAATATATACAAAATACAAGTGTAGATCTTAACATTTTGCTATAACCTTCCTCTATCAATCATGCAGAATACATTTAAAAAATTAAGAACTTGATCAGCAACTTTTAGGGAATGGTTAGATCAAGATCTTATAGGGTTTTGTTTATAAAAGGAAGATGTTTCTACATAACATGATTATTAGAACTGTTCTTTAAGGATATTGAAATCTGTAACAAAAGTATTGACCATGTTGTTATGTAAGCTTAATAATCTGAACATATATACTAGTTTCTGTAATATTCACATAGAAAATTGAAACACTTTTTATATTGCTGGTTTACCTACTGAGCTTGGATTGCAAGGAGTGGTTACAAATGATTGAAAATGTGCCAACCACATACATATATATACATACACACACACGTGTGTGTGTATGTGTGTGTGCTGGGGCATCCAGAACCAGCCCAGGCCCCAGGGTCTGTAATATCATTGGGTACCCCTTTCATTCTTTATTAACTTTGCTGATTTTTCATAAAAGAAATTTAGGTGACAAATTTCTTCTTCAATCCATGAAAAAGCAGTAGCCATTTTAGTTTATTAAGTAGTATGCATTTGCTCATCAACAGACCCTTATTATCCTCATCAACCCTGTGTGTGTGTGAAGGTTGTGCATATCTTTAAACTGGGAATATAATGTAAATATTCATTATCTGTGAGAATAAAAGGTTGATGAAATATATATATAATAATGGACAAAACTATGTTATCTTAAATATGGGTTTCAAATATTCAGCATTAGAATGTTGCTACAGTTGTTAGACAAAAGGAACATACATTATGTCAAGCTTTGAAAAAAATGTGACATAATAATTAGCCCGTACAATCTCATTATAATCAACAGCGCATGAAAAAACTGCAAACACATTATGTAGAGAGACTTGGATGTCTGATATCTTCCATACCTATGTTAGCTTATGTGTGCAATTTAACATCACTAACTATATGAAATAGGTTGCACAGCATAATTTTATACCCACTACTTGTCCCATACCAACAGGTCAATGGGAAGTGCATTTAGCCGGAAAAGATTTCTGTATTTTGGTCATAATATAATTGAAAACCACTTATATTTTAATAAACCTCCTTTTGCTTCAAAAGCCAATAACAAAGTGTTTCATATATAACTTCTTGACCACTTACATGAATAACCTTACATTCAGGAGAACTAACCATGTTTGCATGAAGTCAGGAATGCTCTTTTAGATATCATTTGCTGCTTTCCAGTCCGTTTATGAAAACTTTTGTTTGTCTGTTATTAAGTTTTGGTCCTAAGCTTGTTCCCTTGTCTCGGAACATATCCATTTACCTCAAGAAACACCAGAAGAAGTGAATTTGTAACTCAGAGATTTTAAAACTGAGTACATTCTAACATAAGCTACAGACAAGTAAACTAGTGAAAAACAAAGATCATTCTGAAAGGCCACAGAACATAAATTAACCTCTATTTATGAAAAACATTAAGATATTTCATATATGACAAACTGAAAATCATCTTACATGCATAGTCACTGACTGTATGTGTCTAGCAATATCCAATACCACAACCAAGTATGACTGGTAAATCACCAACATTTACTTTCCATATGCTAATTATAAATAAAGTATGGTGTATTAAAGAGCTAAGGTTTTATAATATTTTATTATACAAGTTAAAAGTACAGTTTGACATTGAAAAATCCAAATGATAAAACTTTATAGTCAAGTTATTAACTGCAGTGTAACCAAGCTCACATTCTTTACATGCTCCCTTTTAACTACTTCCACATAAAACATTAATATAGGAATGCAGTTATCACAGCCAGCTGCACTATGATACAGCATGTGAAACAAAAAGAAAACAGTGGCAATCTGATATATTACTGACATGTTAAACAGTCCTACAAGTAGATCGTTAGTGTAAGGTCTAGGACGTGCCTGTAACATTCTATTACTTTGAGTAGGCTTATTCTACTCCATAGTACTAAGTGCAAGTACAATTGTTTACTTAAAAACAAGAGGGCATGATAGCTATTGAAGGTAATTTTGGAGCTTTAGCATTCCATGATTCACGATTTTTGTAAACTAACTTTTGGTTTAAGTCTAGGGAGAAGTGATTTTCAGACTAACTATTAGCTCAAGTTGTCAGTCTTAGCAGAATTGTTAAACTGGTTTAACATTTGGTGATAATGAGTTCTAGCATAAAAAGAAATAATTATGACTTATTTTCCACACATCTTTCTTGCCCCAGTTCTTTAAAGAAGAAAAATTCAAGAACATTTTATATTTAAATACTTAATTAAAAATTATGAGTTAAAATATATTAGTAAATTATTAATCTTATATTTAAAAAGTGTCATATTTACTTCTTTGTAATTTTATTTTTGAAAATGACACTTAAAGTTGGTGAGGTCAATGGATAGGACTATTAGAAAAAATCTTTACTAAAAATAAAATAAAACAATTTTCTTATGCTATATGTTTAAGTTCTTAAAACAAGCAAAGACTTGATACTATAACACTTAATATCTAAATACATGATTGATGAAAGTAGCATTTACCCCAAAGGTTTGTGCATTGTTTTGTCCAAAAAGCCTTTCAGAACATCATGTTATACACTAGATGTGTGGGCAAGATGCTATTACATATATTCTTGTTACTGGAAATCCATATAAAGCTTGTAAAAAAAAATTAGTAATTTTATGAATAATGCCACATAAACAGTGGTCTGTCAGTATAAGGCATTAATATTTCAAAAAAGACTGATGGAAATAGTATTTTAACCAAGACTTTTTGTTGCATGACCAGCCAACCTGATTACCATTGGTACTGAGCCAAACCCATCGTTGTCAGCAACGTACTGCATATAACATCTATGAACTAAATGCTATTATATTATTATTCGTATTGGAAATCAACATGGACAAATAAAGAAAGATTTGTTAAAAATTACTTCTGTTATGGAATTTCTTAAGTGGTTGCTACATTATGCTACACAATCAAAATTAAATTAATCAGCTGAGAGCTGATCTCGACAGTACACAGCTGAATGTCTAAGTAGAATGTTATATGAGAAGAACCAACGGAGAAACCAAAGATCTTCAATTCACAGTAATTGTATCATATGAAGCATAACAACTGATACAGAACTTTGAATTAATAAAACCTTAGCCAGTATCATAACAAGAATTTGAAGTTGATGAAGACTCAATCTCTCAGCTACACCTCAGTCAACGGGTTTTCTCATGAAAGATGGCCAAAGAAAGTGGAATTGGGACTAACCCTGTTTGACCATACACGTATTAAGTCCATAGATGTAGCTCCTGTGGAATACTGTTCATTTGATTTGGTTAAAAGTGTACTTGGAAGTTGTAAGTTAAGACATTTGCAAGCTTTTAATGATCTGACTTGAGGAGTGGGACAACAGTGTCATGGCTGGACTCCATCAAAGTCTGAAGTCATGGAAACACTGCTGCTGGGCTATTATTAAGAAGAGGGTCTTCAGTACTTGTATGTTAGTTACAACCAATAATACCACTAGTAACAAGGGTACCTAAGGTTCAATACACTTTAATCTTTGTTGGCTTTAGTTTTCTTGTGAATTGACTTATGATATTAAGAAGTTTTAGTTGGAAAGTTATACAAGATCAGTTGCATTTAATATAAAGTTAACATTTATGTTCAGATTTAGTAAGCTTATTTTTGATCAGAGGTTCTTAATAGATATTTTGATAAAAGGTGAATTTTCTTATTAAAACAGAGCAATAGAATTCAGCCACAACCATATAACAGAATACCAACAAATTTCATTAACAGTAACTGAATAGTATTTTAAAAGTTTGACACTGAAACAGTACTGAATGTATAACCTTAAAGTGCTTAAGTTTGTTATTTTATCTTAATGAAATTTATCTGTGTACCTTTCACACATTTAAGGATGCATGAAGTTATTTTAAGAAAGGCTTCTAAACCTATGAAAATTATCTGTAATATCCACTATTATTTAAACTTTTACAACTATTTAATTTCATCCACACTTCCTTCATTAACATGCAAGAAAAACAACTTTCCAGAGGAACTAGTAACACATTATAATGGTGATGAAGCACATTTACTCTGGATTATTGTATATCTTTTTTTTTAATTATTTAGGGTACAAATCAGCAGTTTAAGTCTCTTGCAATTGTAAGATGTTACTCTTTGTAAATGTTACTTATCAAAATAAAGTAAAAAAAGTTGCTCATTGCGGTCTTCCTACTTCCATCAGGTGTTCCACTACATGGACAATCTGTCACTAAATTTTAAAGTTAGTAAACCAAAAACAGTTATATGACAAGAAAATAGCTTTCTTCAACTAATACATTAATCACAATGTTAACAGTTTTCAAATTATTAAAATAAACCACATTGTGCCATTCTTTGAATTTGAATATATAGAAGATCAGTTACTCTATTGTGGCAACTGTAGCCATTCAGGATTACTACTGTTTATCCCATAGAACAAAGACAATGTTTAACAAGAAACGATTTTAACAACTAAACTACATGGTATACAGATATAATGCTATCTATTGTCAGGAATAATTTGTAAAGACTTTAAAAGAAGTTATAAAATAAAGACTTGCTTAATTATAACCTTATTTTAGTTTGATGCAATCCTATTTCATGTTTTTTTATACTTGTTGGAAGAAATCAGAGTAAAACAGTAAGCAATAACGTGTTTTGCTTACATACAATGTCAGAAGGAAAAAAACAGTAACTTATTGTAAAATATCTTGAACCAATCTGGGATTTTTTTTTTTACATCAAGCTATAGTCCATGCACATAGATATATATTTTACCTACATTTAAAAGCACATTAAAACAAACAACTGAGTATTTTAAAAGATGGATATGGAATTTTATGTATATTCATGCACGAACCTCTGCTTATCTTACTAGACTTTGTTTTCAATCCTAAAGCAAATTTATGCAGTGTAGAATTTGTAAGCATTGTCACAACCATCTTAACGTAAATTTGGGTAATAAAGAAACATATTAATGTAATGGCAGGTAATGCACTGGATCAGCAAGACCCAACAGTTGGTTGTAATTTTTCTTCTTATTTATGGAATTTGCTGAACAGAATCTCTAACTTTGATTTAATTACAAAGTTGTCTTACTATGTCATAAAATTTAACTGAAATAAAACACTTTTTTTTTTTAGATTTTTAATAGCAAGCTTTTTGACTTAATATAGTTAAACATGAATGTTATAAAATGAATACAATACGTTTTGAGATCTATAAATTCTGTAAGGTGATACATGACCAGATTCTTTGGATCAGTGCAAAATGATAACATATCTTATGACCCTGAAAAATAATTTCAGAATCTGTGACATGTAGTGTGGTATGTAAATGTACCATATTTCTGGTATTATGAATTTATCATTTATTTCTGAGATTGTGCATTTTGACATAATGTGGTCAAGATAGCCATTAAGTTGATCTCATTCTAGCTGCCTTTGGCCCTTGTCATTCTCTTATGTAACAATGTAGAGAGCAGTGTCCTTCAATTGTAATTCAGATGGTATCTATGCTTGAATGAGAATGACCAATTACATGGGTAATGCTAGTTGCTTAGGGTTAAACTAACATTACCTTTGATGCAAGGAATATTAAACTTAAACATGATACAATGAAGAAAGTTACCTGATACAGTAGAAGTGACTGCCTGTAAAGCAGGTACACATATACTATGTTTGTGTTTAAGTCTGTTATAATAAAGATTGTTCCTTTGTACATTGCATTATGTCCAGTCTGTTTTATTGAACTCAGTTACTCGGAGATTAAGGACTACTTCATAACAAATATCTTGTTACACCATCTGTCACTAAAGGATGTATCCTATTACTCTAAGATTAACTCAGTTTACCTGAATACACCACAATAATATATTTGTAACACATTTTCATTTGTAACAAAGTATCTCCTAAATTATTGATCATGTTCAATCTAGGCTTGTTCTAAATGATTTTACACAGAAAAATGTCCGAAGAAGAAAAAAATTACTGTTCTATGCAATTCCAAACAAATTGTGAAAAGCACACAATATTAAGATGGATGGTAAAATATTTTAAAGCCTACCTCTAAGCTAATCCTTTTCAACAGTCTGAACTTACAGTTTAAAAAATTGGTGCATTCCTGAGGTGTTAGGATAACTCCAGTTTTAGAAGATGTTTTGTGATTGGTTGGCTGTATGTCAATCAGCCAATTAAAAGGACCTCACATATCGATTTTGGTTTAGCATAAAGTAATATCAGATTAAGCCCACTATTTTTTTTGACCTGTCACAGTTTTCTCAGCAGATTTAAACGAGCTGGGTGGATGATTAATTTGACAACAGAACTGGTAAATATCTGCCAAGTGGCAGTTGATCAGTTCTCATCCCTGATTATTCAGTAAGTTTTATCCTGTCTAGTAGTTTTGTTGAAATACTGTCTAAAAATACAAAATAGATAAATATTTTACTTGATTGTTTACAGATTCTAGCTGTTGAAATATGGGCAGCACAAAAACTGCAGTATTATCTCAAACCTCATTTGGCTTTACATAAAGTATCCATTTTTAAGGTTGCCCACAGCATGCACTTATGGTGAACTACAAAGATATAAAACTTTTCATTTTCAAACACTCTTACCAAATATTTCTAAAGAAACAGGTATAATTTATTTGCTTTACTAACTAGTGTGATAAACCAAAAAAAATTATATCTGAAAGAGAAAATAGCATTATGTTACAAATTTGCATTAACTTGTGCATACATAGTAAACTTTTCAAATACAGTATCAAGATAGTTAACAAAATGAGATCATTTCAAATGAACTGATACTACATTCTACTTTACTATAATCTTTGATCATTTTTAAAAACACATTTTAAAATCTAAGTCAGTTGATATGTAAATTTTTTGACAAGTAAAGGAATTCTCTAGTGATTCCTACTGCTAAGATGAATTTCATATCTTAAAGTTTAAGAACCATATATATATATATATTAATTTTCTTTCTTCTTCCAATATTCAATCTTATTCATTTCAAATGAACAAAGTAATATACTAGCAAGCAATTTCTGAAATTTGCAATTATTGAAATATCTTATAAAATGTTAATTGATTATAAACTGCAGAAGAAGACATGTTAACAAAATGTTTTTTTCATATTTATTACTACAACAAGTTCTTCCAACTGTATGATGTGTTGCACAACATAAATACAACCCATTTACCAAACAATGTACAGATTACATTTTAAGATAATTTTGACTCATTGCAGTCTGTTCATCATTAAAAGGTTACTTTTCCCACTTATATTGATATTATTACAGATCTAGCTTAACATAATACACAGACAATAAAGGATCATTTGTTTCTCCAAGGCTGTCCGAGAGAAAAGTAAAAATTTAATACTACCATTTATTTTTTTCATGGAATCATAGACTCTCCTGTTAAGCTCTTGTAAAGTGACAGTAACTCATCCCATAAGCCAATCATGATGTTATAATGATAAAATGACCATAACTTGAGCCTAGAATGTGTTTTCGAAATTTTACACTGTGTTCTGTCACCTTAATCATTTTAATGTCTTCAGGACATTAAATTCTGACAAAGGAATCAGAGTCATATCCTGTCTAAGCTAAATATTACTCATATCCTGCCAAAATTTATGTTTCTGTACTTTTGTTCTACCGTTAAATACAAAAGATGATGATGATGCACATATACTATCATTCCCCTTAATACAATAATAATCTCAAACATTTCAGTCAGATCTTCTGTAACTCTTCTTTTTTCAAGAGAAAACAATTTCAGAGATATATCGGGTATCTTTCTAGTAGCTCTCCTTTGAACCCTTTTCAACAATTCAATGCTCTTCTCAAGGTAGAGCTAAGACTGAAAACAATACTTCAACTGAGACCTAACCAGGTAACTGGTGATTGAGAGTGGTGGCAAATGCATCGATACGAGGAATACCCCACCAATCAGAAAGCCACCAAAAAACAAGGAGATGAAGGAACCACTCTGTTAGGTAAACCCAGTTAATTTTGGGAAAGAAAATTTGCCACAAGGTTGAAAGCACCCAGTACATGACATGCCATCAAACCAATGTGATGATTGTTGGCCCCAAAGAGAAGATCCAATGTCAGAAAACACAGGAATCTCAACTGGGTGCCACCTGGGTGATTGATATGAGCCACCACTGTTGAATTGTTGGAATGGATCATGACTAGATGAAATCTGGAGATGGAAAGAAAGTGATCCAAAGCCCAACGAACAGCAAGGAGTCGAGGACGTGGATATGAAGAGAATGTTCCCCGACAGATCAACAACATGAAGCCACCTGATGATCAGCTCACGCACCCCAGTCCTGAAGTGATGCTTCCACAAACAGATGTAAATCTAGCCATGGAGAAGGAAGCAGGACACCTGCCAATGTATGAGCCTTGTCCAATTACCATCAAAGATCATCCACAATGGAGGAATAAAGGTTATAGGAGCTGCCAAGGGATCCTGAGCAAGGTTCCAATGGTCATGGAGGACCCATTGAAGGGATCATATATGAGCCTGGCCAAGAGGTATGAGAGGAGTTATAGAAGACCACATCTCCAAAAGCAATAGAACCTCTCAAGCAGAAAGTGAAGGAGCAGACAGGGCATTCCGAATGGCCAGTTCCATAGAACAGAGCCAGAGGAAAAGGTTGGGCCCAAATGAGATAGGTGATGAAGAAAACACCCACATGAACATGGTACTGGGTAGGATGAAGGAAGGACTTCTCCAATTTGATCAACCCACCCGAGCAGCTTCGAGAAGGATTTGACGAGTATGACTGGCTGACTCCCATTCAGAATGAATGAAAAGAATCCAGTCGTCCATGTAAAAGTTAAAGTACAACCCCAGGGCATGAAGATGTAAAGTGAAGGTTTGCACCACCTAACAGAAAACATATGGTGCCAAAGCCAGCCCAAAGGGTAGGGTGCAAAATTGGTACAAACTGAAGATAAGGATGAGAATGCTCTGATATGGGAATATGCAGATAAGCATTGGAGACATCCATCTTGGTCATCCAAAGACCCAGAGAAAAAGCCCACTGAAGAGTAAGGTAGGATTCCATGGTGAAGCATGGGGTGTGAGCATATTGATTGAGACTGGACAGGTCAATGACCAGCCTCCAGTACCCTGTTGTTGTTTTACGAACTACAAACATGTATGTGTGAGGAGGTCTTGCACTGCCTCCGATAGATGTTGGCATGTCAAGGGATCCTGTGGAGGAGAAAAGGAAACAGACACGTGGGACAAGGGAGGAAGGGTAAGAAAAGGTATGACAAATCCCTCTGACAAAATTCACGGAGCCCAAACATCGGAGATGGAAAGGCTGAGCTCCACCAATGGACGAAGTTCGCCAGGTGAACTCCCACCAAAACCCGAGCTCACCAGGTAGTCACTAGAGACGAAGGAACATGCAAGGGCTGGGAAGGAGAGGGTAGGGAGACAGAAACAGGAGACATGCTCGGCTCCGACCAGGACAAACAGGCCACCAAATGAGAAAGGGTGGATTTTTGTTGTACCAGAGCTACCCTCGACTCTAAGGACTCTGGGATTGTGTCAAACATGAATCGTATCAAAAGCAGGGCCATCCAAAGGTCCCGTAGATAAGGAGCCAGAAAACGGGTCCAGGACAAAATGGCATCATGACCCAAAAGGTCCCAACAACAAATGCACCACGTTTGCAGGGCCAGAGCTAAAGACGATAGGCAGCTCAACATGGAAATGAGGAGGGAGAGGATGTCCCCAGAAAACCCTTTAGGGTTCCTATGAAGAGTCTCAGGCAGGAGATGGATCGAGAAGAAGTACTGCAAATGAGTCGTCAGGGTAAAACAAACGTGGGAATACTGGGCATTAGTAAGATGAATGGGAGATTCGCCCCCCCCCAACAGGTAAAACTGAATCCAACAATTGTTGGTCCAGATATGGACAGTCCGCCCTATGATAAGCGAGGGTGGACTGATCTGAAGCCCACAGGGAACGAGGCATACTAATGCCTTCAGCTAACTGGGAGACAAAATACTCAGTGTGAAAATTAAATAAGGTTGGGAGGCAGAATGTAATAGGGAGGGACATGTGTCATAAGAAATAGGAACAATAGACAAAACATCACATAACTGAGAAAAAAATCCGAGAAAGACGACGAGGGCTGAACAGAATCCTCAGGTAGGGTTTGGGAAGGCATGGCAAACTCTGGAGGGGGAACAAATGATTAAAATCCTCATCACCCTGGCTAGGCTCGAAAGGCTCAGGAGGAAGAGGGGCAACAGCAGGAGACAAAGGTTGCCGGATATAATGCTCACTCTGCCTACAAATAAAGGCTGACAAATCCCCCAACAGGTCGCCCATGCTTGTGGCCTGAATTATGGCATCAGACGAATGAAATGTACCCGAAGTGGTAACTTTAACTTCGGAATTCATGCTTGATACCAAACAAAGGATCGAAATTTTTCTTGTCAAAACACGGGTAAATCAAACGCTTTCGAAAATAAAGTGAAAAAAAAATCTATTGAAATAAATCAAATTAAGTTAAACCACTTCGAGAAGTAATAATGAGCAAAAATAAAGACGTCTGATCTTAAACACTGCCAAACGAGAAATGATGGTTCAGTAGTGGCGCATAGAGGGAATCATATGCGTCACGTGATAATAGTGCTTTCCTATTGGTGGAGAGATGAAGCATAATGATTTGCATGAGAGGGGGTGCGGAAGTCTTGTGACATGCATTATAAAAATGTTCGCATATAGAGGGCAACACAAAACGGGAAAAGCTAATCTTATGGGAGGAGGGAGTACTGTATCGCAAGTTGTTTTAACTGGAATCCATCTTTTTTACCAAATCTTTATCCTGTGTCTTCTCATCCTGTTACACTGATTTTCTCCTTTATGATTTTAATAAGCCAGTTAGATTTGATTTTCTTTATCTTTTTCTTCATTTTAGAATTCTTAAGATAATGAAATTATATATTCTTTCTATACTGTCCCACAAATGTTTAACTTCTCAGTCACTTTGATCTTTCATCTCTACTATAAAATGGGGATAAAAGAGAAAAGTTTTTAGTGAAATCTTTTAAGAGTTACATTCCTGTGCTGGCCTACAACTCCGAAGAACGCACTGTGGAAATTACTGATGATCAGAAGGTGGTTAATGTGATCATTATTTTTTTTAAAGGGGCTGAATGAAGACTCAAAAATAAAAGACATCACTTGGTCTTCTGTTGTTGTCAAGGTCTCTACTGTTAGAAACCATTAAGAAAAACAATTTGAAGATTAGCAATTATTAAACATGCTCAGCATGGCCTTTAAAAAGGATTTGTTCTACATTGCCATCTTAAGTTAAAAAAGTGGCTAGAATACTCGAATGGTGGTAGCAAGAACAGAGAAATGAAAATTATTAATTAGCTCAAATTGAGTTGCAAGGTTCTCTGAACTGTGCTTTGGAAATTTGATATTTATTACCTATATCATGACTTACATGTCAATAAATAATTGGGCAGTAATATTTCCAGCCTAGTTTGCAAAGAAAGACAAGAATTTTGGTATGCTTTCTCATATATGCCCAAAACCTCCAAGATGGTGTTTTTTTATTGGAATATGAGCATAAACATTGTGTTTTTCGAAACTATTTACATACATTTTGGAAGAGTTTCATGTGATTCTGCCTCAGTTATTTTTGATACATATTATGTTGTATTGTTTGTTTGTTTGTTTTTTTGAATTTCGCGCAAAGCTACACGAGGGCTATCTGCGCTAGCCGTCCCTAATTTAGCAGTGTAAGACTAGAGGGAGGGCAGCTAGTCATCACCACCCACCGCCAACTCTTGGGCTACTCTTTTACCAACGAATAGTGGGATTGACCGTCACATTATAACGCCCCCACGGCTGAAAGGGAGAGCATGTTTGGTGGGATGGGGATGCGAACACGCGACCCGCAGATTGCGAGTCGAGTGCCTTAACCACCTGGCCATGCCGGGCCATTATGTTGTATAAAAATATGAAAACACGAGGATAAGTATATATTGATGAGAAATATTTAACATTTATACACTAAAGAAAAGGTTTAAGGTGTTTTATGACAAAAAACTTAGCATTCATGGGATGACAGTAATGCAGCAGTAAGAACACTGGATAACAATGGGAGGCATCGGAGTGATACCTTCTAAAGTAGACAAAGAAGAACAAATTAAGTACTAGTACACAGTTTTGAAAGAATAGATAAATAATAGCAGTGGCAGGACAAACAACATGGTTTAATTGTTAAATAATAAGATATTGAGGTAAAAACGCACATAAATATTAGATTCTCTTTCCTAGTTTTGTGACAAAGTTTGTTCATTTGTGTTCACCAGTAGTTCAGAGGTAAGTCTGAAGGTTTATAGCTCTAAAAACCAGGTTTAAATATCCACGGTGGGCAAAAAACAGATAGCCTTTTGTTTAGCGTCAAG
The DNA here is from genome assembly GCF_000517525.1 of Limulus polyphemus. Taxonomy (NCBI): domain Eukaryota; kingdom Metazoa; phylum Arthropoda; class Merostomata; order Xiphosura; family Limulidae; genus Limulus; species Limulus polyphemus. Next base: position 413,063 of record NW_013665765.1, read on the forward strand.
CACAAAGCTATACAATGAGCAGTCTATGCTGTTCCTATCATCGGTACAGAAACAGAGTTTTTGGAATTATAAGCTTTCACTTTCAGAATTACCGTTCAGCCAGTGGGGGGGGGGCGTTTTGTGACAAACAGGGGGCATATTGATCTTAAGAATTTTTATGGACATTTATTATATCTCTTCTTCCTGTGAAGTGAATGATGTATGCCACAGATGACAGTTTTACGTGTGTTACCATAAACAGACTACAAGTGCAAGTTAAAGATGTAAACAAAACTTGTTAGAGCTTCTTTAATCCTCTTCTTTTGTGCAGTTGATACAAAAACGTGAGTTTTCACCTACAACCAAGCTGTAAAATCTGTGATTAAAGAATAACCACAGATCCATAGCCCTCTTAGTCTTATCACACCAGCAAGTCATCAAACCAGAGGTCATGGGAATGACATAACGTGTAACTGTAAGTTATAACCACAGGTATGTAATGTATATATCAATTAACTGGAGTGCTCATTCACGCTCATTAATAATACATTTTTATTAAAGCAAGCTACGTAATTAGAGTGAAATTAAAACAAATCTTGACATTGGTACAGCTAATTAAATATATTTCTATTTTGTTTCTATTTATAAATATTACAACGCATAATTTAATCGGTTGGGTGTCCTACTGGTTCAACGTATATTTTATTACAGCCGTGTTAAATTCGATACAGGGTCATTGCTTGCATGGTACGCTGGCGACATCTACCCTAGGTTTGCATAAACAATACATTGGTTGTTTGTGTTTTCGCTTCAGTTTTGTTGTTGCGTAAAGCTATACAATGGGGTATCTGTGCTCTGCCCATCACAGGTATCGAAACCCGACTTGTAACGCAATAAGCCCACAGACTTACCGCTGAGCCACTAGAAAAGAGGTATTTTGGTTTCATAAAATTAAGATAATACTACAAATATAAAACTGTTTAAAGATTATTGTTGTACTTTACATGTATCCCTCGACTTACTTACGAATCCCCGTCCCACCAAACATGCTAGCCCTTTCAGCCGTAAGGGTGCTATAATGTGACGGTCAATCCCACTATTCGTTGGTAAAAGAGTAGCCCAAGAGTTGGCGGTGGGTGGTGATGACTAGCTGCCTTCCCTCTAGTCTTGCACTGCTAAATTAAGGACGGCTAGCGCAGATAGCCCTTGTGTAGCTTTTCGTGAAACTCAAAACAAACAAACACATATCCCTACCGGGATTTAGGTCTTGTTGACCTGAGAGGGTCCTTTTCGTGAAACTCAAAACAAACAAACACATATCCCTACCGGGATTTAGGTCTTGTTGACCTGAGAGGGTCCTTTTCGTGAAACTCAAAACAAACAAACACATATCCCTACCGGGATTTAGGTCTTGTTGACCTGAGAGGGTCAGGTTCTCCTGGACCTCTTCCTCCCCCTGCATTTGTTTGTTTACAACTGTAAAATATTTTGTTAATTATTACATAAGGATCAGAGTTTATGCTGTTTGGTAATTAAAAAAATGTTTAATATGCGGACACTTTCGCTTTCATTCGTTATTTTATAGAGTCACATACATCGCGAATAGTTACAGTAGTTACACATGCTTCAAGAGTTTCGTTACCAAGGGTTTGTTTGTAATTAAGCACAAAGCTAAACAATGGGCTATCTGTGCTCTGCCCAGCGTTGTAAGTCCGCAAACATACATTACCAAAGGAGCGTTGTACATAAATAAACCCTTTTCAATGCTCTCGTTGTTACAGTAATAGAATATGCATGCCCAGCTTGGATTAACACTAAACAAACGTTGCATAATTCAATACTAACGAAAGCCTAGAGAGTACCACGATCAATACCTTCACTATTCTTACACCAATATGCAAACTTACAAACACTGCCTGATAGACTCATACATAGTTCTCTAAATTACTTTTATAAAAATTAGCACAAAAGTGATCAATTCTGGGAACTGGACCGTTTTTGCATGCATGATGAATTTAGTCCTAAGTATCTCTCGTCAATTAATTTGTATATTAGAAATAAACATAATATGGCCGTTTGAAGCGAAGACAATCTACGTCATTAGTTGCGGGCGGATGTAAGTTTTGTATATCTTGAGTATATATTTTCTGCTGTTGTTCCACGGTTTTCGCCTGTTAGACATCTTACATAGTTCGTAGGTTGCCAAACTTTTTGCTTTTATATTATTTATATGTTTAGCCCACGTTAGTTTTTGATCGAAAGTCAGGCCACGAAATTTAGTTGATGTTGTCGTTTGGAGGAGTGTACCATTCACATAGAGTTCAGTGGGTATTTATATAATTCGGTTCGTTTCGAAAATACTACTAGTTGATTTTTGGAACATTTATTTTAATTCGATATTTCTGGCAATATTTAGTTATTCTGTTTAATTGTGGTTGCAAACTAGTGGCTGCTATAGCTGGGGTCGGTGCACTCTTCCATATGGCAACATCATCGGCAAATTGTGAGGTATAACCGTTATTTGGATCGTCAAGGGGCATATTATTGACATGGATTATGAATAAAATAGGGCTAACCACCCCTCCTTGAGGGACACTTGCCTCGGGAGTGAAATAGTCCGAGTAGGTCCCCTCTATATTAACTCTACATGTTCTATCTACAAAGTTGGATAGCTAGTGAACCTAAGATCGATGTGCCATACAGTTTCGAATGCTTTCTCAACATCTAGTAGTCATGCGACGGTGCATTGTTTTATACCGAAGCTGTCTACTATGGATTCGGTTAATCGAACTAAGTGATCTGTGGTTTGCCTGAATATTCTGAATCCATTTTGTACTTCCGGCAGTTTTTGATGTGATCTCTAAATAGGTAGAAAGTCTATTGCTTATTAAGCTCCAATATTTAAACTCAGTTGTTTTTTGTAACTCTAGAATGTCTCTATACCTTTTTTTTTCTAGCAGTTTACCTCGTCTTTTAATAGTAAAAGAAGAAGAACGCAATCATATCAAATCTTTCGCATTGACTCTAAAGAAACTTTGTGCTACCAGATGGATGTCCAGAAAGTCGGGAACATAGAAAGGTGAGTATTATGGGTGAGTTGTAGGGGTGTGCACTGTGGCCTCAGTCTGATCCCAGGGTCGACTCCACACAGTGTCACCCGGTAATACGGCCACCCTGCTATGCGGCCATTAATTGCTTAGACCCACAGCTGACCAGATAAACGGGGCTAGACTGCGTTTAGGAACTAGAAACAAGATCAAAGTCTACGCGAAACGTGCAGTTTGGTTTCTTGCCTAAGTAGATGGATCACATGTCAACTTATAAACGATATTGCTTGTATACAAGACTAAAAATTTAACTTGTATATAAAATAGGCTTTTATGTACACTACAAAACTCGTAATGTATTTTACTTTGTGTTGTTTTTGTTTGCTTAGTTCCAATTATACAATGGACTAAGTGTACTCTGTCCACCGCGGGAAATCGAGCCCCGGATTTTAGCATTGTGAGTGCGTAAAATTGCTGCTGACCCAGCGAGGTGTCCACTTTCTGTAAGACAAATAGACTTCTTTTGACTGTCAGAATCGTGTTTTACTTATGAGGCATAAAAATGTTATATCTGTATTTATGCACACTTACATGTGTGCAGCCACATGCTTTATTCAAAGAGAACCAGAGTAAAAAAAAAGGCTTTTCCATTGTAGGATTTTAAATATAATCCAATATGTAGAGAACAGCGATAAAGTAGAAAAACGATTGATCTACAAACTTTTTTACTTCAATGTAAACTGAATTATAATCTGAAAACTTAGTACGTCTTTCTTCTTCTGGAAGGAGCGACCAATTTTATTATTCATATAATACTCATATAATTGTATCTTCTTTTTTTTGCAGCATTTCTCTTCTTTCTATAAGTAAGAACAATATGTTTAATTAGTTATACACATTGATATGTGGGAAGCTTGCTTTGATCAGAAGTTAATATTGATTGATAAAACTGACTTCTTTTCTATAGTTTTTACTCCTATGAACAAGGCCATTTATTAAGGGAACTTTCAACAGCCATTGGTCATTTATTCTAATCTTGTGAAGCCCTTCCTAATTGTAAAAATAACTTGATTGCATTTACATATAGTGTAGGCACTGGAAACGTAAATCAAACTGGCGTATTTACGTGTTTTACACTCACAAAAAAGTAAACCTAACTTGTTGTTAAACAAATGTTTAAACAACTCTACTTATTCAATTGTGGAAACTTAAAATTTAAGATCAAGGACATTTTCTGTCATATTATCACCACTAGGGTGCATCGCAGTAGGAAATGAGTAAATTATTAATTTCTGGTCATTTTGCACGAGATATTTCATGCAAACGTAAATGTTCCAACCAAGAATGTTTCTTAAACCTAATTTTCAGTATTTTTGGAAGTATCGGTATATTAGTTTGTATATACATATTTATTTATATAATACTCACATGTTCCAAGCTCTGCCGATGGTGTAGCTTTACGCTTAACAACAAACAAACAAAAACATGTTCTGGTTTTTGTAATAACTGTAAAAAACGACTTTAATACTTCTGATTTTAAAATAACAGACATCATGCGTTACGTTTATGCAGATTCCTATCATGTTTTTGCGTATAGTCAGAGTGTGAACGCAGCCAGAGCCGGCCCTAGACAAAATTGTGGCCTGTGCGAACTTATATTCGGCGCCCCTAACTCTGGAAAATTGACAAGAACTGTTAATTGCAGTGTAGAATTCGGCGCCCCTTGAGGTGGGCGCTCTGTGCGGGGGCACAAATCGCCAACTCCAAGGGCCGGTCTTGAACACAGTTAACAGAAACTAAACAAAGTACATGTTTAAATTTGTTGTTGGCTTCAATACAAACGCATGACTAAATTTACACATTTAATCTTTGGTTTTTAATCCATTGGCAAGGGGTTCCTGTGAACATTTTTATGCCCGAATAATTACTTTTTATATATCATAAGGGTATCATGGGAGGTTCTTAAAAATCCAGGATTGACATTCTGGAAATCAGCAAGAAAGGAGAAATTCAAGATGGCTGCCAAGATGGCTTTCGTGAGAGTAAGTAACCATAACTCGTGTTCTAGAGCAGATAGCACAATGACTTGGGTGTCTAGATATAGGTTTTGGGAGTGCAGAAAACTACTGGAAACATGAGCAACAAAATCAGATGAGGAAGATCATCTGGCATTAGCCGCTTGCACATATTTAGTACAACAGTCCATCTTCCTCTTCGAAGCCATACTCTTTCGGATCCTAATCAGCATTGTCCAAACAATTCAACTACAAATATGCAGCATAGAACGTACGTAAGATATGCCCTCTTATACAGAGGAGTACTTCGAACAGGTATTTACAAGTAGTGTCCTCTACAGAGGAGTACTTCATATAGGTATTTACAAGTGGTGTCCCCCACAGAGGAATATTTCGTACAGGTATTTACAAGTGGTGTCCCCTACAGAGGAATATTTCGTACAGGTATTTACAAGTGGTGTCCTCTACAGAGGAGTACTTCGTACAGGTATTTACAAGTGGTGTCCCCTACAAGACGATGAATCAGCTTCGTTATTACAAATATTACAGTTCAAAGAACATAATAGGGGACACCACTTGTAAATACCTGCACCATGTACTCCTCAGCTTTTGTGAGCGAAACCTCCATATGACTCAAGTTATTTCGTAAATCTTTCAAATAGGCTAATGGATTTGCTTTCAGTGTAGCAACTTAATGCCTACTTTACTAGTTGTGTCTCTCCCAGTTAACACATGCAAGGCAGGCAAACTTTGCACATTTCTGTTCTTAATTTGTGAGCCAAGGTGTGAAGAGCTATGTACCTTGTATGTCTCCTAAAATAGTGAGTGTCCAAGACCAGAACATCAGTATCATTGGATAGTATGAAAATATGTTGTGCCATTTCTTGTGCTGCATGGGGTATCAACCTGACATCAACTTCCTCAATATCAGCTTGCAGGTCTGGAAATACTGCAACATGTCCTGAAGAAATCACATAGTCACAAAGGTTAATATCCATATCTGCAACCCCAGTTCCACTCATTATAATTTGGATGCCTGGAATTCTGTGGATCATTTGAAACTATCCACTTTCTCAAAAGAAGTTGCAGTTTAATATTGTTGGAAGAGGATGGATAGAATGTGTCCTTGTCTACCGGTAACAAAGTGTCTTCCATGATATTGTTGATTTCAATAGTTTGTGTACTAGACCTCCTTGTTCTTTCACAGTCTTTAACAGGTCCTTCAAGATAACTATCAAATACAAGGTCAATGCGAGATACTTCAACGCAATGGTTTATTACTATATCAAAGAAACCCTTGTCAAGGAAAGCTCCAAAGTCTTGAAACACTTTGTTCTGACACGTCTCATACTGCTGTAATGGGTTATCCCCGAATTTTCAATGCAAATGGTTATACTACAGTATTAGGCTTCTTGAAATGGTTGAAACTGTTTGTCTCTGCTACACATAGTGAATTAATAGTGACATAAATAAAGGAAAATCATTGTTTTTATTAAATCAAGACAAAACAAATAGAGCAGCTACTCCTTAGGAGTAATTCTAACAGCAAATCAAAATATAAGATACATTTTTCATGCGGTAGTCATTGTGGTAATACTTTTTAAGTTAGTTTAGTATTCATTTATTGATATCTATGTATATTTTTGAAATAATTTGAACATTTATTAAAGTTCCAGTTATATGAGATAGACAGCTTGAAAAAAAGACTTACAAAACATATCCCTGGACACAGTTGTTTCCTAAAAGTCATTTTATTGCATTTGATGATAGCCATCTTGTATTTCTCAGACATATAAGGGCTAATTTTACTATTTACATCATAACTGGATCCTTTGACCCCCAAACTTATATCTAGACACCTTAAATCATTTTGCTATCAACTCTAGAACATCAGATATGGCTACTTACTCCTTGAGGCGGCAATATTGGCAAACATCTTGAATTTATTAAATGGCTCAGGATTACTTTTGTTCTTAATGTATCCAGTAGTTTTCTTGATCCCCAAAAGCTATATCTAGACACCAAAATCACTGTGCTGTTTAGAACATGTGTTATGCTATTTTCTCCTCTGAGCGACCATCTTGGCGGCTATCTTGAATTTCTCTCTTATTGCCGACTCCCAAAATTTTTATGAATCTCATATGATGCCCTTATTATATATGAAGAGTAATTCTCCGAGCATAAAAATGTCCACAGCACTCCCCTCAACCGTAGGAGCGTCCAATAGCGTAGCCAGGAGGGGAGCAGAGGAAGCGATACATAACTGGAGCAATATTTATTATTGAGCTATCGAAATGCAACATATCTCAGCCCTGTAATACAAAATAATCGGATACAGTCCTTATCAACCCAACTTCTATCAAAGATAATAGCTGAAATAAAAGTGGCTAAGTACTTTGCAGTCATTGTTGACTCAACTATTGAAATTAGCAGAATTGATCAATTTTCTTTATCATTACGACATGTAACAGTAAACGGTGATGCAGTGGAACGATTTATACAATTTAGCGAATTATCTGGAGTAAGTACTGAAATTTTTTTCAACGCTATTCTTACAGCAATCGAAAACTTGGGGCTGTCAATATCTATGTGTTACGGTCAGTCTTACGATGGAGCAAGCACCATGTCGGTTGAAATATCAGATCTGCAAACAAAGATTAAGGAAGTTACTCCAAATGCATTCTTTACGCACTGCTGTGCACATAATTTAAATTTAATTCTAATTGATGCAGTAAGCTCCAATATTTAAACTCAGTTGTTTTTTGGAACTCTAGAAAGTCTCTATACCTTTTTTTTCTGGCAGTTTACCTCGTCTTTTAATACTAAAAGAAGAAGAACGCAATCATATCAAATCTTTCGCATTGACTCTAAAGAAACTTTGTGCTACCAGATGGATGTCCAGAAAGTCAGCAGTAGAGGCAGTCGTGCAGAATTTACCAGCACTAGTAGTTGCCCTGCAAAGAATTGTGGATGGTGAGATAAAAACAATATACTTCTAAACAGATGGATGTCCAGAAAGTCAGCAGTAGAGGCAGTCGTGCAGAATTTACCAGCACTAGTATACTCCTAAACAGCTTGCTGAGGCAATGGATATTCTGGTAACACTTGATACTTACGAATTTTTAGGTATATTGCTAGAGAAGGCTCTTAATTTATTCACATATTTACAGAATAGTAGTCTAGATCTGGTAACAGCTTCTCATTTGATTAAGCTTTTTGAAAAACATGCGAAATGACTCTGAATCTGAATTCAAACAGATTGAGAATGAAGCAACTGAGTTGGCTCGAAAATGTGATATTACTACGGAATACAAGCAGCAGAGAGTACATAAAATAAAAAAGATTCCACGAGGAAATTGCAGAGCATGAAGGAATATTTGATGCCCGGAGGAATTCGTAGTTGAATCTCACTTAGTGTCCCTATATTCTGTTATAAATAGCACAAGTAAAAGATTCAATCATTTTACAATTGTGGCTTCCAAATTTAGTGGTTTAGATTCAAAGCATTTTGGCAACGCAGATAATGTGAACAAATGAGAATTTTTCGCAAACACATACTCCGACGTCATAGAAAATCAAACCGAAATCTTACAAAAGCTTCTTTCATTCAAAGACGTGCAATAATGAGCTGTAAGGCAAATTCAAGTGTTGAGGAACTGAACAATATGTACTTATTGTACAACTGTATTTTTATTGACTGACTGGATGAAGAGGGGGGTAAACATGTATATTGAATTTAAAATTATTTTATTTGGTATGTGGGGTATCGCCTTTTTTTTTTAGTGCTCGCTTCTCCTGACGTTAAAACTAGTTACGCCACTGGGAGCGCCTTAAGTTGAAATATGATAATGTTCCGTTATATAAAAGGTGCATAATTAACGTACTTAATAGAGCAAAAAATAGATTATTTATATATTTCAAAATATAGAAGGTGTGTTGAGCAGATTAAGTCTAACGGAGTGATTGAAGTAAATACTGTACTTTAGCCAAATCTCGAAAACTTGGAGACAAATGCATTTAAGGCTATATATATTTGATTTGATCTATTAATTTTTTAAAAATTCGATGTGAATGATCTCCTAAAAATATAAAGCCAATAACAGAAAGGTTCAATGTATTAAAACAGGACAATTCAGAAAATAATAATTTTTTAACCGAATAGAAGTAAAACGCTCTCTTGACGATGTCTTTTAATTGTAAAGTATTGTGATATATAAAAAGTTCCGAAACTGTACGTCTACTTTATTACTAAATGTAAAATTTCGTTTTCCGTACTACGTTGAAATGAAAAGTATTTGAAGTAAACACTTTTAGAAATTATAAAAAAATCGTTTTTTTTAGTTACCATTTTTGAGAAAATATTTTCAGTAATCAGACAGAATTTTTCGATTTATATAAACCAAATCTTAAAATATTTTTACCATATAGCTTCAATAAAACTGCGACTCCTAATGTGGTGATATCTAATAAATAAGCACTTGTTTTTCGATTACAAACTTTAAGGTATTCAAGTTTAAATGTGTTTCAACATCTTTAACTATCTTTATGGTCACGAGATGGCGGGAGCTACTCTATATTGATGTGGGGTTATAAGATGTAAGATTCAATTGCTTTATAAAGATTGTGGGGTGGGTGGTGGAATTACAAAATCAAATACAATGGTGTAACACATAACTAAACATTTATCGAACTAAATCGATATACAAAATTATATTTGTTATTGTGTAATAAACAGATTTATCTGACGAATCCAAAAATTTGAAAATAATATTTACTTAGAAATATAATTTATAATATATCTTTAACTACTTTCTGACACTGTTGAAAAACGCCACTTATGAGTTGTTTTCAGGTCCCGTTAAAAATTCCCCTGATGGGACAGCTGTAAGTCTACGGACTTATAACGCTACAATCCCGGGTTCGATTCTCAGCAGTGGAAATAGCACAGTTAGCTCATTATGTAACTTTACGCTAAAACAACAACATCATACTCACCAATAAAATGCGATTTGAAATAAAAATGTCCCATAAGAGCTTTAGCTAATGTACTCAGAAGCTACACCTAGCCCCGCCCCCAGTGGCACAGCGTTAAGTCTGCGGACTAATAATGGTAGGAGTCTGGTTTAGATACCGTGGTGAGATAGCCCGTTGCTTAACTACAAATAAACACAAAGTTTAGATAACCTATACAATAATGATGTGTTTACATTAATGGTTTCGTCACTCTAGCTAGTTCCGTCACAAGAAGACGATATTTTCTTCCTCTAATAAATGATGTATAGAATGATTAATACAAACTACAATGGTGTCGTTTATATTACGTGCAAAGTCCCGAACGCCTGGAAAGTAAAATCCTATAATATAAATAAATTAAACCCAATAAATTAAAAGCTTTATCAAATTTTTTAACTTCAGCAACTTTTATCCACAAGAGGAGTTCTGTAAGCCCTAATAAATAAACCCTACTGTTTGATAATTAAATCTTTATACTGAGGTTGTAAGACTAACTTACACTACTAATAGTGTCTCCCGGTGGGACAGTGGTGTGTCTACGGATTTACATAGCTAAAACCAGGGGTTCGATTCCTTTTGGTGGAAACAGTGGGTAGCCTGATGTGGCTATGCTATAAAAAAATGCACCCATGCACATTAATAATAGTAGTCGGCCTTCCACTCTCACAACGCTCCTATCCCATCATATTTTCGTTCCTCCAATGTTCTCATTTCCTGCTCTGAACAATCCTGAAACTTCGTTACTTTCAAACAAATGTTGTTTTCATTTGCACAATCGATTGATCTCAATAAAAGTAACTCAAAGTAAATTTTTTGTTTCCTCAAGTGAGAATATTTCTCCTCAGATTTTTAACAAAATTTAAGTCAACAATTTTAAACATGACTCTATATTTGCCATTTGTTTAACTTTAATCTTATCAGATTCTTAGTAGTTTGAAATTTAAGTCAACAGTTTTAAACATGACTCTATATTTGCCATTTGTTTAACTTTAATCTTATCAGATTCTTAGTAGTTTGAAATTTGAGTCTTTTGGCGAATTAGACTTGTTACATATATAGTACATTTTGAAACTGTCCTTAATTAACAATAAAGGACAAAGCAGATTTTTCTTATCAGCTCTTTTCAACAAGTTAGAGGAAGTGTTTGCTCTCCCCAATACCCCAGCTATCTGCAAGACGTCTCTAATATTGGCAAGCTATACTTCCATCTCTTGGCTTAAATTTCTCTATCCACAGATCATTCAATCTTCTGGATGTATATCGTGAGGATATTTCATCATTTGCATAAGAGAGGAAGGCCATTACACACGTAAATCCTGCACTAGAACATACAAGGTGTCCACAAAATCCTGTTCTGATTTTAAAATTTATTAAAACAAAACCAAAAGAGTTAGAATTATGCAGTTTTAGTACATTGTTACTTAGCTAATGAAGTTTTTTCTTGATTTACAGATTGTAATCGGAGTGTTCAGTTGCTAATGGTTGAAGTTTGAACAAAGATGGCGACTACACAGGAGAAAGCTCAATGTGTGCATTTTATACGCGTAAAGATGTAATCTCTTAAGTTGGACTGTTGATTTTGGTAGTTGGAGTTCACTTGAAGCACGACGAATAGACTTTCTAGGGCTGCGTTGGAACGTCATCTAGACATTAGCAACGGTTTCTTCAGAAACACCTGGACATTCATTTCGAGGCAGGTCAATCACACTTCCTTTCTCCTAAAACTTCTGAAACCACTTCCTAATGCTGGGTTTGGAGGGAGGATCCCTGCCATAGTGACGGCGGTAATTCCGTTGAACAGTTGTCACTGATGTCAACTCTGCAAACCAGATGACACATTGAGCTTTCCCCTGTGTAGTCGCCACCTTTGTTAAAACTTCAACCATTAACAACTGGACGCTTCGATTAAAATCTATAAATCAAGAACAACTTCATTAGTTAAGCAATAAGGTGCTAAAAACAACTGCATAATTCTAGCTCTTTTGGTTTTGTTGTAATAAACTTTTCAAACCTGAACAGGACCTTATAGACACCTTGTATACCCAGGGCTTATCATAAAGTTCATTGTCACATTCTACAACCCATCCCTAGAAAACTGACCATCAAAGAGTTGTAATATTTGTTAGATGATTTAATTAAGGAGATGATACGAAAGACGATTACAGTGTACACGAGTACACTCACCAGAAGGCGCTATAGTTCAATTTGAATACCAGTGATTATATAAAAGCCGAATTAAACCCTATCACGATTTATTCTGGTATTATAATTAGTACTGGAAGTATCTCTGTACATTGAAATAACTCTCTGAAAGCATTCATTACTACATGCATGGCAACAACACTGGGGAAAAATTGAGGTAAATAATATCGATGGGAAAGAGACGAACGGAAAGGACCATGCAGCAATGAAGTTTACGGGAAGCTTATAAACAAATTTGAACAAAGAGGATCGGCTATTGATGTAACTTGGAACATGCTATCATTCGTAAAGTTCAAAGAAGAGGGGTTTTAAATAAAATGTTTTTCATGCAAGATATGGCTCTACTCCACATTTCACGGATTGTCAAGACATTATTTGTACACGATTTCAGAGATTTAATAATCAGAAGATATTTTCCACGCATTATCAACAGAATCTCTAGATCTCATTCTTATTAATTTTTTATCTATGGGGCCACTTTAGTTCTTGGATTTCCCGTGACGTGGCCACTACCTTGACAGACCTGAAAGGTATCATACAATATCAAGTAAAATGCAGCTGTTGAAAGCCTGACAGTATCATTTAATATGACAACAAGTAAAACGCAACAGTTGGAAGTGGGATATCATTTAATACGATATCAAGTAAAGTGCAACTGCTGGAAGTCGGACAGTATCATTCAACTGTGCATCACATTCTCTCACGAAAGACATGAATAGTGATCACATTAAACATTGTTAATACGTTGGCTGTGTGATTTTCTGGTTGTAATTCTTTTTGCTATTGGAGGCGTTTTTCCCATCTTCTCACCACTTCATCTACCAAACATTATAGCTCTCTGCTGATTAATTTCGAATTATGGACGTTATAATAGGTCAAATAACTTAGTAATAACTCTGTACATACACCAAACGATTTTTCATTGAAGATTTAAATTTGCATTTAATAATATCAGCTTTGCTTAATGGTTCAAATCCAACCTACATGTTTCAGCTGATTCTAGAAAAGTAGTTGTTGCTAACTAAACATGATGAACAAATATTTCCCTTGTTAGAAAAACTTAGTTCTAAGAAGAACAAACACATCATCTCATCTTAAGATACAAAATGTATTAAGATTTGATATCGGTTGCTCAGCATCTTAGTTCGAAACCTAGGCTTAATGGTAAGTTAGGTGTAATATTTTACTAGAGTAGACCATTTATAATTGGCATGATACCACGTATAATGCAAATCACCAAAAATACGGGCTTAAAACAGACACTCTGCTTTGGATATTACAGTAGGAAAAACACTGAGGGTTTAGTATATACTAGACCACCGTGATCCGTTGGGTTACCCAGTATTCAGAAGTTATGAAGAATTCAAGCTAATTTCAGTATTGCACCGAAATGAAGGTTTATTTTGAGATAATTTAATTAAATATTTCAATCTATTCGTGTTATTCATAATTCAAGAAAAGATATTTGATTGATGATCGGGAGTAAAAGGAAAGACCATTTCATTTTTCAAAAAAGTGAAGTAAGGAGTTTCGTAAAGAGCGCTAACGGTAGTGTGAATGATTTTTTGACTGAGAAAATAAGCAAACAAACAAACAATCTCCGAGTTTTAGTAGTATATAGATATATTCTTCAAGATCTTGTTTTTGTCATCTTACGCCTTTTAATGAAGATGTGAACATTAGCAGGGAAATAATATAATAGCCGATGCTCGGCGAAAGGTTTTCGTTTATAAAATTTTGTTGTTGTTCCCGACTTGATTTTTATTTTATTACCTCGTCTCTATAGTTACTATTTGCAAATAGTCAATAATATTGTAGGTCCATTTTATTGTTGTTCTTTCTATGCGCCGTTATAACACATTTTCATCTCATCATTTAATATGTGTTGTGCATATATTGTTGTATGGAATATGTTTTAAATTGATTCAGCAGGTGGAAAACGAATATATAGATATATAAACCGATATGTGGTGCCATCTAGCGTACCTAAATTCATCTAGAAATTTTCATAAAAGTGAGCCGAAAACGGAGCTAACTCGGTAACCCGTGGCCCGATTTTAACGAAACTTGTTTTATTCTGTTTCTATTCTCATTTCATTACAAATATGGCGGTATTGTGCGCCGTTTTTGCTGTATTTAATTACAGACAAGCACACAAACAAACAATTTCATATTGAAAAGTTTCAAAGCTCATAAATTTATGAATTTTAAAATCAACTATATACTTAAGTTTGTTGCTAAATACAAAGTTACACAATGGGTTATCTGTGCTCTGCCAACCATGGATATCGAAACCCGATTTTTAGTATTATAAGCACTCTAACCGAATACCGTATTTGCCGGTGTATAAGACGATACACAATACTCTTAAAACAGTACCTGATTTTACCCTTGTCTTACACACAGGTTCAAAGATAGAGTTGCAGTAAGAACTTTTCTGTTAATAGCATATTTCGCCAAAACTACGTTGTTTCTTTTATTTTTGTTTGATTTTTTGAGTAAGTGCATTGACATCGTGCCACGTACTGCGTTACAATAACATATTTGTAATTGTATCATTTGTCTCGATTCTTAATGACTAGAAGTTATATATATCTCACTTGCTAATTACAATTAATCAAGACATTTTTGATTTGAAATGTATTGATCTCATCCGTCATTCTAAAATATTGCTAATATCATATCAAAAAGTTAGTTTCTGTAGCGTACACTTATTTTGTAAAATATTATTATAGTAGATCACTATATCTTAAGGTTGAGTATTTTTTATAATAGAAAATGAGTTCAACTGTGATGAAAACTTTATAAAGTTGTTTATTACATGTTTGTGACTTAAGTTATGCCGCATTGAGTTGTCTGTAGCGTTTGAAGAGCATAAAAAAAACATATTTGTGGCGGTATTGATTACCCCAGAGCGCAGGTTAGCACAGTTTAAAAGTAACTTCAAAAAATTTCTGTACAAAGCAACATCCGAGACTTGCTTGAAAATAGAGGCCGTCCTATACCCCGAACCTCAAAGAAATACATTTAATATAGCCAAAAAATTCAGGGTCATCTTATACATGGGATCGTCTTATACACCGACAAATACGGTAGTGGGATTGACCGTTACATTATAACGCTCCCAATGCTGAAAGGGAAGCATGTTTGGTGACGCGATTCGATTCTGCGACCCGCAAATTGTGTGTCGAGCGCCATAACCACCAGGCCACACTAGGCCCCAAAGTTATTGATAACTGGGTAATTTGTTTTTAAATTTTTTTGAAATAAACTTTTACAAGATTATAGTTTCAATACATAAGCAATATAACAATACCGTTACTTGTAAACAATAATATTCAGCTAGTAATTATTTCATTATTGCCTAAATTCTTAATAAATGGGGATTATTATTAAATCCTAACAATAATAGCAATGCGACTGCGCGTTCGTGTACACCATGTTAACAACACAAGTCAAAACATTATCCTTTTTCTTGTATTTGTAGGTTGCTTTATCAATGCAAATCAGAATAATTTAGGAATACCGCAAGATGTTGACATAAAATATCGCGTGTGTCACGTGTTTAGTCTATCATAAGTAACCACCACAACCTTTTTTCTAACGGAATTTCGTGACACATTTACTACCTTCAAAATATATTTTTATACGTAAGACCTCTTAATTTGCAAAAGGTATGAAACATTTAATATTCCATGGCTATTACGAGGGCAGCAATATATCCATAGCACATTAAGCACCCATTACGAGGCATTGCCGTAGGAAGCAATTTTGGAACGGTCAGGCTTTTGTTACATTGCCATTTCTAGGGTGATCTGGGTGCATGTCCCCAGAAAATGTTTGAAGATTTAATGCTATGGAATTGAATCTTGAGCGATTTTAACTACAAATACTGCATACACACAACGTAATGTATTGAATTAATAGAAGCAAATTTTAATACATAAGTTGTAGTTATCTCCAGTGCTCATTAAGCAGTTATTACGTTGAAACAATATCTTCATAACTCATTAAGCAGACATGACGAGGCCAACAATATCTCCATAGCTCATTAAGCAGTTATTACGTTGAAACAATATCTTCATAACTCATTAAGCAGACATGACGAGGCCAACAATATCTCCATAGCTCATTAAGCAGTTATTACGTTGAAACAATATCTTCATAACTCATTAAGCAGACATGACAAGGCCAACAATATCTCCATAGCTCATTAAGTAGCCATGACGAAGACAACAGTATATTCATAACTCATTAAGCAGCCATGACGAAAACAAGAATATCTCTATAGCTCATTTAAAAGCCAGCTGTGTGATGTTTTGTATTCTGCTTATGCTTTCATTTCTTCAGAGTTATTTGCTAAAAAAAGAACAATTATCTGATGTTTTATAAAGCTAATGTTAATACTGTGGTTTTTTTTGCTATCTGTTGATGAGAATTATATACAGTGTATATATTAACCTTTGATTACATTTCTATGAAGAGTGTTGTGGTAATGTACATCAGTATTTCTGATTTGAAATTATCATGCCAAGAAGCTATCGAATGACAAGTACTTCAATTCTTGTTAACACTTTGGATGCATAAGAAAGGATTTTAAGTATTAGTTCTCATTCTATCTAATTCGTTTAGCTTCATAAGAAGGTATTAAAAACTTCTAATCATATATATTTCTTTTCAACAGTATGACTATTAATTAATCTCTTCAATATTAAGGAACAGTAATTGGGTTAGACTTCATGTATTTGAGGTTGTAATGGTTATATATTAAAACTTTTACACACATCATTTATAGACATGGATAACAACGTTTTGCTTAATAGGTACTATTACTTTTAAGAACAAACATGCCCTAAATGTTGTTGTTATTGAAGTTGAAATTTCACCAAGGGGTTTAATTATTTCGCCGTGCTTAAGCTGTGACGTCATTAAGACTTGCTTCAACATTTTAACCAAAACTGGTGTTTTTGTATCGACCTTTATTTTACTAAGAATATCCTGTATTTATCACAGTATGGAGAGATTATTTTGAGTTTAACTTCGTTAAGACAACAAACTGGTTAACACATAAGCAAGAAGGTTACGAAAACATTGTTCAAATCTCTGAGGCATATGTCAGTAAAAAAAATGTGGCTGGAGGAAGCTTTACGCAAGCATCGGAACGTATTCTCTGAATATTACAAATTATACATGTTTGTCTATCTATCTGTTCGCTCAATCTTCAATCTATTTGACTGCCTGCTTGCCTGAATATATATATATATATATATATATATATAT
>NW_013665765.1:431216-433229 GCF_000517525.1 Limulus polyphemus
TAATGTTAATTTATAACCACGGAAAATTCTAGAACTTGTAACACTTAGTAACATTTATAGTTGAAAGAAAAGCAACCTGTAAATTCATGTCCTTTGCCCCCCTTTTTTTAAAGAATGGGTTCAGGTGTATAAATGTACCCTTTATATTAAACATAGAGTCGCGTTATTCATAAACTTAGAACCGAAACTTGGAAGTTTCGGAATCTTTGCAAAATATACTGAATCTATATGATGTAGTACATAGTATGATATAACTACACACAATCCGTACTCTCTAGGTTTATATGGTAGGATCAGTGTTGTTGTACTAAATTTTACAGTGCTGAAGCCTTGCCAAAATTCGTCAGATGTGTGACGTCACAATCAGGGTAAAGATCTCATATTGAAAACCTAACTTCCATTATTGTGGAATAAAAAAAATATACGAAGCACTAATTAATTGAGACTATTTACGCTACCTCTAAATTGAATACCCATGCATTACCCAGAGAAAACACACAATCCAACATCTTTTATTAAGCAGCACAGCAAAAGAAACAACAAATGGGTACCATATAAAAATCATTAACATTAACATACGTTTTTAAAATGTACATCATATTAATTTTTATTATATTTCTGAGTGCCCTAAAGTATTAACAACTTTTACTTTTATAATGCTTTGTATACCTCCTCTCTTGCTAGTGCAAATAACTAAAATAACAAATAAACCACAATTTGTTGTATATTACCTAAATAATTATCATTTTAAAAATTTGCACGTTTTAAACACACAGTGTAATTGTAACATTTGTTTTATTAAGTTTTTTAATTCTATATTCGTGTGTTCCAAGAACCACGTAACGCATAACAAAAACACTTTACCATTTTAACGCTCTTACACCCTCTTTTGAGGAGGAGTGGTCGCACGGTGCCTGATGACTGCTCCTGTGGGAGAGTGACAGAATAAGTGTGTGCTGGGCAGTTTGAGAGAGCTCTAACAGTGGACACGGGGGTCACAAACAACTAGAGTATTATTTGACACAATGAGAGTTTGGTTATGAAAAGCACTTATTTTCGGATTTAAATTGAATAACATATTTTCTATATATACATACTATTGGTTTTTAAAATGTCGGGACTCAGCTCCAATTTAAAGTTCCTGAATGGTACTCTGATAACACTACACCCCTTGGTAGGATAATCATACATCTGGAGCTGTGTGTTTTATATCGGGCTAAATGTAGATCGTTAGATAGATAAAAAAAGTAAATTTACCTGATAGCTAGTTATATACACAAAACTTATGTTGAAAAACTGAACTTAGCACAATATGGGCTGGGTTTGACCCAGTAGTTAGTGTATCTGACTGTCAAGTCGAGTGTCCTGGTTCGTGACCTGTTGCCGCAAAATTACACTACGCATTTTGGACTCGTAGGTGCGGTATGAGAGAGACGGTTAAATCCTACTAAATTTATTAGAGTAGTCCAAGAGTTGACGCTGGATACTATCAACTTCTGTCTAGTCTATCAGCTCGAAATTATTGACGGCTAGCGAAGATAGCGCTCTTGTAGTTTTGCACGAACATCTGAAAGAAATAACCACCTTAACACACATACACACAAATTACTTACATTATGACACACACACACACATATTATTTATACACACATGTATTACTTTTTATAATAAACACTTCTTTTTTTTCTTTTGGAAATATATCGATAAACAGGTAATTAAATTGATCGATAGATAAGAAGATAAACGCAATGTAATTTGAAACTAAATGTGTACAAACTAAGGATAACCAAGCAAGCTTACTAATCAATGTGGCTATAATTTTATTAACGATATTCATGGAAAGCCAACCAGTTGATAGATCAATAAATAGTTGTTAGGTGATAGCATATTTGTAACAGCCAAATACTCAACAGATATTTGTTAGTACGAACTAATTGGGTATGAATATATACACCTGGAAAAAGTTAAGCACCCCCAAATATTTTTCAGGATTGCTTATTGAAAATAAGGTTT
>NW_013665765.1:434048-435389 GCF_000517525.1 Limulus polyphemus
TTTCGATGACTAATTATCAATGTGTGGGTCATGATTGACATTTTGTAATGTGATTTGACAATTCAATAACTGACAATACTTATTAAAGATAATTTTAAGCGTGAAAACTGTCCATATTTTGATGTCATGATATGTAAATTAAAAATTGTTATTTTACGGTGATAATCTTGTTTTCTTGTGCCCAATAATGCATAATTTCATTTGATAAACACGTTTAGATTGAATGGTAATTTATAATTAGTCACAAAAACGTCGAATCTGAATCACTTGAAAAAAACACGGGGGTGCTTAACTTTTTTCCAGGTGTATATTAATAAACAAAAGGAAATCCTCAATAGCCGCGGCACTTCAAATCCGTTTAGTAAATTAATATAGGAGACCTTGGGCGTGGTAAAATACATCAGTCGAAAGAGTTTGACCTCCTGTAATTAGATTTCAAATCGGTCAAGAGATGACGGAACTATGAGCTAAACTTTTTTTACTTGAAAAACAAAACAAGCTCAGAATCATCCTATGAGCTGCTATTCCGCAACTAAAAAGAAAACAAAAAATGTCTACATACGCAGATAATAACCTACGGATAAAACAAACGTAAATAATTACTTTTGTATTACCTAGATCAATTGTAACCGTTGAAGTATATAATTTTATGATTTTTAAAGAAAGTTTAACGATGAATTCGTTCTTGTTTGAGAAAATTAATATTAACTAAACTTAGCAAAAACTTTAAAAGGAGTTTATTTAACTATAAATTTTTTTTTCATAAAGTAATATCATTCATGTTTGCATTTTTCTACAAGACTAAAGTAATTTTCTGTATGCATGATTCTGCTTATCAAGAACGTTTGTTTTTAATACAGTGTTAGATCTTAGGAAATTAATTACACAGTGTGTTAATTTTTCTCCAAAAGTGAATAGATTATACTTTAAACATATACGTTTCTACAGTACTTCTTCAGGCAGCGTAATTTGCATTTAGCGATAATTTGTAAATGTGTCTGAATGTAATTAAATTTATTTCTTTTTTCTTGCTATAAACCCTTGCAGCTATAAGTGTATCAAAATACTAGTTTGTTTTAGCTTTCGTTGCTTATCCATTGTACTTTTTTTTATAGAAATTTAGCCAAGCATCCTTTATGTTATTGCCAACTCTAGAATGTATTTTGTGAACTATTGTTGTTTCCTGCAATGCCCTGATCTGTAAGCAAAAAAAAAAAACTTTTACAGGAAGCATTGTTTTGAGTTAATTTACAAAGAACGAAAGGTACTATATTAGAACGACGAATACTATTACTATCTTTACCTTTAAATTACTACTCACTACCTAATTAGTAAAAGACA
>NW_013665765.1:435455-438787 GCF_000517525.1 Limulus polyphemus
TCAAAGACAAAAGGTCATATTGAAACGCGAATACTATTACTATCTTACCTTTAAATTACATTCATCCAATTGTAAAAGACACTATCTATCTATCTGTCTGTGCCAAGCATGTAAAAGTGTGTTCAAAATATTAACTTGTTAATGCCAAGAAAATAAATGACTAACAAGTATGTCTGTAAGAAACACATTGTTTTTAGTGTATTTTATAGAATGTTGATGGTGGTGCTTTATAGCTTTTAAACGTCCGTATTTAGTAAAGATTCTAGAACATGTCTCATTTTCTGTAAATTTTAAATTTTTCGTCAGAGAATCACGAAGACCATCTCGACTGCTAACCGTGCTATATGAGCTGTCACGCGAGGTTCGAGAATCTCTGCCTTCAGGTCGAGACGAAGCACGTAATCTGCCAGTATACAGGTTGATGATAGTGCGTGTTAACACAGCCTTTTCATACATACACTGGCAATTTAATATAAAAACCTGCTTCTATACATCTTGTTTAGTCAACCTGATTACTGCAGTGTTCTGTGTTTAGATTAGAGCCATACATGGCCTTTACCGACATAGCTAGCACAATACATTTCCCCAATCCTCTCAATAGGCTCTTTCGATGCGTTGTGTACACAAGCCCAATTCAGGCTAATCTGCCCGCCGAGAATCGACACAAATCATAATTTCCGGAATCACTAGTGGCGTGCACGTTCCGACCGGATGTGCTTGTCTTGCTAGCAAACTTGCTGCGGTCATATGTTAGCACGAAAAGCGGTCATCAGGCGGTTGGATTGTCTGCTGTCGTCACGGGAATGTTTACTAAAGGTGTGGTCATCCAGGGGGCGACGTGTGAGGTGGATCCATTAGATCAATTCATTTGAGTCCACCCTTCTTGCCCATCTCTATTTAACTATTATAGATCACGCATTTCCCAACTGGAGTGTAGTTACTTCTAATGCTCACTAAACAACAACTGAAGTTAGAAACAAACTGTGTATTCGAAATTGTTCCATAAGAAGTAAAACCAAATATTAGCCACAAATAGTCCAGTTTTGCTCTCACCTCATATAGGCAGACATCGTTTTACGAAGTTTTAATCTGAAATCCTGGTTATTTACTTTTCTCCAAAGGTAATCGTGGCAAAAGATACTATATAAATCGCCCCTCGGTGGCTCAGCGGTATTTCTGTGGGCTAAAAATCTGGTTTCGATACCTGCTGTGAACAGTGCACACATAATCCAGTGTGTAGTCTTGTTCTAAAAACAAAACATCCAATCAAAGAAACAAAAACACTATAAAATACGCAATAGATTCAAACAAACAAGATGCTCTTTTTTTCGTTCACTTGTTTGTTTAATGCTTTTTTTTTGTCCGTTTAAGTCGTTAGGCGCTCTGACGGAGAAGTTCGTGAAATTAGCTAAAATAATGAAGAAATATATACACTTTTATATAACCTGATGTGCGAGACTGTTCAGTAAATTTTATTATTTTTGTATCATGTTTATGGTATTTTTATATTCGGAGGTGCTTTATGTTCTTGTCATTGCTATTGTTACCATTTGTATAATACATATTTAATTTTACGTTGTTCAGAATGTAGGGATATTGTCTTCTTAACACTTTCTTGTGTTACACGTGATAGTCATATTTACCATAGCACCGATGTTATGAGTGTTTTCCGTTGTCGAATTTATGGAGCAAACTTCTCAAAATTATGTTGTATATGCATATCACTGCTATTGTTACCATGCCCATTGTGAAATAAATCATTTCCTTTAAACCTTTGAATGCATAGGGAAATTTTCTTCTCTAAACTATTTCTATAAGCTTTGCCTAATCCGTCAAAAAATGACGAATTGGGTTTTTTTAAACACCTCCGTGAGGTCCCTACCCTTCCTTCAGCAAACTTTGTTCACCAAACTTCCTTCTGTACAGTTTTTGCTCCAGGTAAGTTAGTTTTTACCCCTGTAAGCTGATGTGTTAAGATAAGATAGTCTTTCTGCGTATTAAAGATCGAATCTAATTTTTATACATAATTTATATAGTTTTGTTTCTAAATAACACAGACAAACGGAGCGTTACCAAAAGACAACTGACTGTTATGTATGTTAGATGCACGTATACACGTCACTACCGTGATTACCATGCTACCTGTGTAATACATTTGTGATTATATATAGTTACTTTTTTCTTGATACTGTAGGTTGTATGTATTCCGTCTGAGGACATAAATTATGCTTGGTATGTTGTTGAAATATTCTAATAATTTATTTGGGACAGTATAAAAAAATGAATAATTCCAAAATACCTAAAGCTAACGGCTCATGTATCAAATTCGACAGATGATGTGCATCTGTATTCGAGTTGGTGAAGCAATAAAATATAGATTAGGTGTATACTATTTATTAGAACACAAATAGAAGTGTATTTCAAAACCTCCAGTGATTGTATATTTGTAACACTAAGAATTTGATTTGATATAAAAATATTTTGCATACACAATTTTGGAAGATAACATTAAAATAGCTTTAATTTCGATTAGGTTTGCTCTAAGGTCACTACTCTTGGTTTTATTTCAAAATTCTATAGTTTCAGGTTTTGGTTTAAAAGAGAAAGTCCACTATTTTCCACCAGTAAACTTTACCTTAGATATGCCACCTTTATTGTTGATGCTAACTTAGAATATTTCTGCTTTCCACCAGCAAATTTGACCTTAAATATGCCACCTCTATTGGGAATATATACAAGAATAAAATAAAATATTTTTAACCTCGCTTTAAAATAACATAACAAATGAATAAATTAACCTTTCGACAAAAGTACCTTCCGCGCATAAAAAATAGACCACTTTGCTAATGACCCAAAAATACGACACAACTGAGCATAAACCTTAGATATGTTTTAAAAGAACCCACCAAAACACATAGATATTTCTCACAATCTGTAAGCACACGTCCTACCATATTTTATATTAAATGAAAAACAAAATCCCACAGATGCTGAACTCTATCATACTGAAAAAAATAAATGAGCAATATATTCTAATTATACCTGACAAAAAGAACAAGAATCCGTGGGGTGGAAGTCCATACGAACCATTTCTCTCTTTCACCCTTCTTTTGTTTAAATCTGTTCAGTTTCTTATTGCTGTTTGTATTAGCTACTTGTGACTGGGGCCCGGCATGGCCAAGTGATTAAGGCGCTCGACTCGCAATCTGAGGGTCGCGGGTTCGAATTCCCGTCCCACCAAACATGCTCGCCCTTTAAGCTGTGGGGCGTTATAATGTGACGGTCAATCCCGCTATTCGTTGGTAAAAGAGTAACCCAAGAGTTGGCGGTGG
>NW_013665765.1:438984-442558 GCF_000517525.1 Limulus polyphemus
TCGTGTAGCTTTGCTACTCTTATACCAACGAATAGTGGGATTGACCGTCCCATTATAATGCCCCCACGGCTGAAAGGGTGAGTATGTTTGTTGGGACGAGGATTCAAACCCTCGACCCTCAGATTGCGAGTCGAGCACCCTAACCACCTGGCCATGCCGAGCCTCGTTATAGGACGTTAAAAAAAAAAACATTTTTAAAATGTACATTTAAATAAGGTAATGACTATAACTGGCCAGATTCTGAAATAAGTCGAATTTTC
Organism: Limulus polyphemus; assembly: GCF_000517525.1. Classification (NCBI taxonomy): domain Eukaryota; kingdom Metazoa; phylum Arthropoda; class Merostomata; order Xiphosura; family Limulidae; genus Limulus; species Limulus polyphemus. Next base: position 439,245 of record NW_013665765.1, read on the forward strand.
TGAATATTTTACAGTATGCATAATCTGCTCTATACAATGAAATGCGTTAATTTTTCAGTAGTTAAATACACAAATTCTGTCGTGCTGATGATGTAATCGTGGCAATAATTGTTTTAGAATAATAGTACAGAACGTTTGTTTGTAATTAAGCACAAAGCTACTCAATGGGCTATCTGTGCTCTGCCCACCACGGGTATCGAAACCCGGATTCTAGCGTTGTAAGTCTGCAGACATACCATTGTGCCGCTGGGAGGGGGGCATTACAGAACGTAAAATGGCCAAAACTAAAAAAAAAACAAACTATTTTTAGTCGTCAAAATGATACCCTGGCACAGTGGTATGTCTGCAGACTCACAATGCCAGACAACACGTTTCGATACCCCTTTGTGATATTTCAAGAAAACAGGAACAAAAAAAAAACATTCTCAGATTCTGAAGAAAAGGAAGTTTTTTTTTGTTATTATCTTAAAATGTATTATTTTTCCCAAAACAAGTTAGCATAGCATAAAGCATACATGTTTAGGTTGTTTTTTTTTGCAAATATACTTTCTACATCTCTACATCTTTTGATTCTCGGTTTAGGTTGTCAGTTTGTTTGACATGAATGTTGAACAGATGTTGGTTTAAAGTAAGATTCAGGTGCTTATCACAGAAACTATACGTACTTCTTGAACTAGTTTTCACGGGTGGTATTTGTTGTGTTCCTTAAATTAACATAGATATTCAGAAAATTCCTACACTGCTATCTAGTTCATTTGCTTATTTTCAAGTTTTATATAGAAATTTATTTTTGTGATATAGAAAAACTCCCCTCAGTTTCTCCTAGCGGCACAAACTTTTCTAACTCACCAGCGAATGAATGTGTGTGCGTTTCTTGCGCTATCTTTAGTGAAAACTGTGTAGCTAGAAATAAGTGGATTATTGCAATGGTCTGGATAGTCACACAAATGCCTTTACAAAGTGTGTTTTTTCCTTGTAGTTCGTTTTACATTGTTATAGCTAATCCTATTTGTTGTTTCTAAAGGCTTCTTTTAATCCTGAAAAGTTTTAAGTCCAGTTTCTTAGTCTTTTCGCAAATTTACCAAGACATTCATATTCGAAACCATTGTCGTCGCATCATCAAGAAAAATGAACCAATCAAGATTTGTTGATATGTTGGCTTGTAATGACGCATACCAACTAAATCCGTGATAATTTCTGACGTTAGAAAACGTATAGAAGTACACAATCTATGGTTTTGGGCAGCGAACAGCTAGCATCTGCCTGGCATGGCCACAGGGGTAATCACAGGACTCGTTCCAACTTGTTACAGCTGTGCCAGTGCCTTCGTGACAAATCTAATATTCAGGCTCTGTATCAGTCTTTTAGCATTCTCCTTGGAACCAGTGATTTCATTAGCCAGGCAGAGCAGCACGTTACAAATTCATCGGCAGGTTACGTGGGACCATTGGGACCTGCCGGTCGCCACAGAGCATTTACCGAGAAGAACGTGCGGAGCCCAGGGCGACCGGGGACGAGCTAAGGTCGAATAGCAAGCTTGTATAGCCTACATATTACTTCTGTCGTACACGAAATTACTCTGTGCTCTTGATCATGAATGTTTTAAGCACTTTTATTGGCAATCCCAAACAACAAAATAGAGAATGAGATATTCAACAGAAACGTAAATGTTTAATTTGCTATAGTTGACGTACAATTTACGCTTAGGAGATACTAGAAAAATAAAACTAGAGAACAACTGCACACATTCAACGATAAGCAACTGCCTGTTTGTTCCGTACGAACATATAGTTTAAAGAGAAAGGCAAACACAAGAGGAAAAAGCAGGGTTAGGATAAAACTAATTCTCTAAAGACAAAAAGCCTACAAGAAACTGTGCTAACAATAATTAGAAATCATGCACGAGGATTCAGCTATATAACTGTACAGAAAGTATTCCAAATCAACAAGACAAAACATTTATAAAAGCTATTAGCATGAGTTTTTCAATTTTTTTATCTTCATGATATTTAGCGTACAGAGGTTTTTTAGATTTAAAATTATCGAAGAATTAAGAAAAATATATCAAGAAAATACAAATACAAACTAGTAATTTTTTTGAGTTATTATAAAATTAATTGTATATTTTATTTAGGATTAGGTACTCGATTTTAGATTAAATCCTGTTCTATGTATGAATTAACTTGATTTGATAGAGGATAAACGTTTTGAAATCACTTACATGATTATAAGAACTGGCCTGATCATGTATGAGTTCCATTTTAAATCAGTATTTATATTTATCGTTTTTAATCATAATTTTTGTTTGTATGTCTTTTAGCACAAAACTGCAAAATTGGCTCTGTTCACCGCAAGAATCCAACCTTAGATTTTAGCCTTGTAAGTCCGCAAATTTTTTGCTAAACCATCGTGGAACTTGTCTGTTCTTGAAAGCTTCTCTGTGCGAATGCTGTTGATAGTGAAGAATCTAAAGGAAGATAAAAATACTATCTGTAAACCAGTATAAGTTCGTGCACTTTATCGTCTCGTTATATTACAACCAAATTTTCTGAGTGTTTTAGAAATGATTAAACTACATACAGTAATTCATTGTAATTTCATTCTATTTAAACCAACAACTCTGGAACACTTTCAAAAATACTTAATTTAGGCCTATTAACCTATTATCCGTTAATTTGGTTGAAGTCAAAATTTCTTAGGCTACCTTAAAAGTACTTAAATAAAACTTACTAACTGATTATTGCATCGTTCTATTGAAACCAAAATTTCTTAGGCTACCTTAAAAGTACTTAAATAAAACTTATTAACCGATTATTGCATCATTCTATTGAAACCAAAAGTTTTTAGGCTACCTTAAAAGGACTTAAATTACACTTACTAACCGATTATCACATCGTTCTGTTGAAACCAAAATTTCTTAGGCTGCCTTAAAATACTTAAATTACACTCACTAACCGGCTATTGCGTCGTTCTATTGAAACAAATATTTCGTAGGCTATCTTAAAAGTACTTACATTACATTTACTAACCGATTATCGCATCGTTCTATTGAAACCAGAGTATTTGGTGCTTCTCCTAAAGTACTTAAAATACATTTACTAATTCATTATTGTTTCACTTTATTTAACCCATAAATTTTCACGCTTCTTTAAAAGTGCTTAAATTGCTCTTTGTCATGGTTAATACGATTCCCTAACTTAATTGTTACTTATTAGCTATTTTCTAAACTTTTCTCTTTCTCTTTATTTTTATAACTAGATTCTAATTACTCTTTATCCAATGTTTCGGCATCTAATCTGCTGCCATCTTTTTAA
>NW_013665765.1:443558-444896 GCF_000517525.1 Limulus polyphemus
GCCATCTTTTTAAGAAAATCCCGTACTAGTTGGAATTCAATCCTGGGTCATCTTAACAGAAAGTGTGGTGTACTATCCACTCGACTGAAGTCTCCCCCGTTAGAACTTGAATCAACTAACTGTATGAGTGTTTTCAAGAGAGGTATCCATGTTTGGTTGATTTCTATGCTCGTTTTGATAGTGTTATCAGTTAGCTTGTGTGATAGGATGGGTGGATGCAGTAAACATACCTGTTTCTATACATATAATATTTTAAATCAAATTACACACATCCTATTACATGGGTCGAAATAATGCTTGTTTCCGAATATTATACACGTTTGTTCCACTATAAATATTGCTTTTTTTTTCCCGAGTAAAAGTTCTAGTCGAAATATTCCTGGTTAAGCTTGTTAAACACGCTTTCCCGATGGGATTACACATGTAATTTCCACGGGGTTGACCCAGGTAGTCACCCATTACAATGATAAAGTCTTCTCTTTTAACGGAACAGCACCAAAGTCTGCTGATTACCGACTGCTGTTAGGGCGTGGGTGCAGCACGCATTGAATAGGCAGAAGTAATCTTATCTTCTTTCAATATAGTAAATAGTAATGCTGCAGTTTGTAGATGACCAGGGTGGGGTCAACACCCCCCCCCCCCTATAACTTTGTTCATAGTTATTAGATAGCGCAGGGACCCACAGATGTCCCATACTCAGTACAAATATTACGTAGAACCCAATTACCTAGAAAAAAAACAATGATTTCCATTTTCTGTTCGTAATAGATGGTACAAATTCGATTAGATTAAGTGTTTTCTGAGCTAAACGCACGGTTAGGCTATCAAGATTTCTCGTAACAAAACTATGCTACTTAGAAGGCTTGTTCGTAGTTTTATAATTCTCATTCTCACTTAACTGGTTGGTACATCGTAACAAAACTATGCTATTTGGAAGGCTTGTTCGTAGTTTTATAATTCTCCTTCTCACTTAACTGGTTAGTACATCGTAACAAAACTATGCTATTTGGAAGGCTTGTTTGTAGTTTTATAATTCTCATTCTCACTTAACTGGTTAGTACATTGTAACAAAACTATGCTACTTAGAAGGCTTGTTCATAGTTTTATAATTCTTATCCTCACTTAACTGGTTAGTACATCGTGACAGAACTATGCTATTTAGAAGGCTTGTTCATAGTTTTATAATTCTCATTCTCTCTTAACTGGTTAGTACATCGTAACGAAACTATGCTATTTAGAAGACTTGTTCATAGTTTTATAATTCTCATTCTCTCTTAAACTGGTTAGTACATCGTAACGAAACTATGTCTATTTAGAAGACTTGTTCATTAGTTTTGT
>NW_013665765.1:444917-451864 GCF_000517525.1 Limulus polyphemus
TGTTCATAGTTTTATAATTCTCATTCTCTCTTAACTGGTTAGTACATCGTAACGAAACTATGCTATTTAGAAGACTTGTTCATAGTTTTGTAATTCTCATTCTCACTTAACTGGTTAGTACATGGTAACAAAACTATGCTATTTAGAAGGCTTGTTCATAGTTTTATAATTCTCATTCTCACTTAACTGGTTAGTACATCGTAACAAAACTTTGCTATTTAGAAGGCTTGTTCATAGTTTTGTAATTCTCATTCTCACTTACTGGTTAGTACATGGTAACAAAACTATGCTATTTAGAAGGCTTGTTCATAGTTTTATAATTCTCATTCTCACTTAACTGGTTAATACATATACATGTATATACCGCTAGTGCCTAAAACGCGGCAACAATTGCAGATTGAAAGTAAAGAACTACACGATTATTTATAGACATTTATTCTTATCCAGCTACTATTGGACTGCCTGTGTATAAACACAGTCGCTACTATATTACATTTTTTACTTAAATAGTTGTTATTGTGTTATATGTATATGCAGCCAGCTGCTATTCGGTTTTCTGTATAGTACATTGTTGATATTGGATTATTTGTGTATTCACACAATAGTTACTGGATTACCTGTATACCTCTACAGTTGCTAGTGGATTATTTGCATACCTATACAGATACTATAGGGTTATCTGTATACTTATACAGTTGATACTGGATTACCTGAATACCTATACAGATACTTCAGAATTACCTGTGTACTCATATAGTTGCCACTAGATTACTTTATACTTATATAGTTGATACTGGATTACCTGAATACCTATACAGATACTTCAGAATTACCTGTATACTCATATAGTTGCCACTAGATTACTTTATACTTATATAGTTGATACTGTATTACCTGAATACCTATACAGATACTTCAGAATTACCTGTATACTCATATAGTTGCCACTAGATTACTTTATACTTATATAGTTGATACTGGATTACTCGTACTATATTTTCTGTTTACTTACACTGTTACTATACTTAATTCCCCAGCTAGCACTTGGTTACTTGTATACTTACGCAGTTGGTATTACTACTGGATTACCTGTAAACCGACATGACTGCGTATGGATTACCCTAATACTTTCAGCGCTGCTTGTGGATTACCAGTACACCTACACGATTGCTTCAGGATTGCCTGTATATTCGCACGGTTGTTTTTGGATCAACGTAATACTTTATAGTTGCTTCAATGTTACCTCTGTACATAATTGTTTTGGATTATCTACATACTTATACTTATCTATAATTTACCTGTGGTGGATCATTGAATACCTCTATACGTTTGGCTACTTCTGAATTACTGCTATGTCTAAATTGCTACTTTTTGGTTACCTGTTTTTAGCCATGGCATAGCGGCATATGGAGCGGCTCCGAGTTACTTTTTTTTTCAAGTACAAACTTTTAGCTTATAGCTCCATTAACTCTTGACTGATTTTAGATCTAATTACAGTTTAGGACTCAGGAGGACAAACCCTTTCGATTGTTGCATTTGTCCACGCCCATGGTGTTAGATTAATTTACTCTAATCCTGTTTAAAATAATTTCAATTTGAGGGTAGTCTGGTAGCGATCATGATGAGTAATAAAATCGAATCGGGTATACGCGAGCTCCACGCTTGGTGTTGCTGACGCACAAAAATATAGTTAATAAAACGGAAAAAATATAATAAATTAATTTATTCTAATCCTGCCTAAAAGAATTTCAAGTGCTGCGACTAGTGAGGATTCTCTCTCTTGTTTACCTTCACTGCTGCATCTAGTTTACCTGTATATCAACTCAACATTTAAAGCCTGTTTACACAGTATTTATATTGCTCATGATACCTTACATATTTTCACCAAAACCATATTTTTATTGCGTATATACCTAGTTCAAGACTAGGTATATGTTTGTCTGAGTTAAATCACTGTCTTAATTTCAAGATTTTTGACAGTGCTTGAAGCTAACAATTAAAGTTTCGGTGTTTCGTAAGTGCGATATTATACTCTCTTCTTTTTTAAATGTTACTCTGATAAACAGTATTAGCTAAAATGCTTAGTATATCTAGTTTTATTACCATACTTTAATTATAGAGTTTGTTTTGCTTTGTTATTTTAGTATATTAATTTAGGACTAACTTAAACTGGCAGAACTTTGCGAGATATTATTGGGTTTACGGCCGAAAATATCGTTAACAGCGAAGGTACCCAATTGATGAAATAATGTATTCTAATCTTTGTAAGTAATAATGTAAGACGACCTCCGGTGGCTCAATGGTGAGTTTGAGAGTTTATAGCGCTAAAATATGATTTTGATACCCATGGTGGGCACAGTGGGTAGCTTTGTGTCAACAACAAACAAATAAACAGAAAAAAAGAGCGTAAAAACGTATATTTAATGAGATAAACATATTACCGAGTTGATTTTTGATCAAAGTAGGTTGCATTTTGATCCAATTTTATATTAGGTTTAGTCATTTCAAGTTTTTTAAAGTATTTAGAAGGCTGTTATTATTGCTATTTTTCTTTTTGTTGTTCAGGTAAGATTTCATAACAAAAAACTTAATTGGTTCTGTAAGTTCTTGACCCACCCAAGGCTATTTCGATATATTAAAAAAAAACTGTTTTCATTAAGTATTCCATACTTTTATACAGGTTTTAACTAATGGATCATTTTATCTAAAGTATGTTGAACTATACAACAGTTTCAAACAAATCAAATGTGGAACTAAAGTTAAAGGAACAGCAGTTTGGAGAGCTAATTATTTTAGTACCTATTCGTATTAGAGTCTATGTTTTTAGCACCCGAAAAACAGTACAATTTAGCGGGTTTTTTCTATACTGTGAGATTTTATGAAGTTCGATTAAATCTAAATTTAAACGGTGCTTTATAAGGTTTCTTTGGTAAAATGACTCACAAACTATCAATATTTATATTTGAAATGGACCTTTTTTTTTATTTTCTGCGATTTTGTGACTCGTGGCTCAGTGTAAAACTTACAGAAATTATCAGGATACGAAAAAAATATTTATAGGCACGTTTCTTTTAGTACAAAGTTACAAAATGGACCATTAGTCCTGTGTCTACTGCGGTTATCGAACTGCGAATTCTAGACTTATAAACCCTAAAGTTCATTGTTAAGCCATTGGGGGATGGACTCTTATAGACACACACTATTTCACATATAAATAGTTGAAGCTTAGATTTTTAAAGCACGATGATGGAAAGAACTGTTGGGGGATGGACTCTTATAGACACACACTATTTCACATATAAATAGTTGAAGCTTAGATTTTTAAAGCACGATGATGGAAAGAACTGTTTTTGAACTGATTTTAAAATCTTATCTAAATAAAATTCACAAACAGGGAGATATTAAGTTTCTCTTATATCTAAGATTATTATTCATTTTGTTAAAGGCTGTTAGTAGGGCAAGGTTTACAAGCAAATTTCGTTAAAGTTATTCTTCATTTGTTTATAAAGAGTTCTAATATTCTAATAGGTAAGATGCCGCAGTTTCTCTGAACAAATCAAATTGAACTCAGTATGTGTTACACAAATCTCGTAATGTCTCGTTATACATCACGTTTAGTTTGTTTTGAGACAACAGCAATCTCTGACTTTATTGCTGTTCATTTTTCAGGTCAAAACAAATGATATTTGCACGTGCCCCGTCATACAGACAACCTGATTGGTTGCACTGGTAAATGCGGCTGTCCTTAGTGGAACGATTAGGTAAGATTAATGGTTGATGAAATTTGATTTGTGTTATACTTGTTTCACGCACAACTGACTGTTTCGCGAGTTCACTAATAAACGCTCTTCTTTACGCATGTGCTGCAACTAATGTGAACATTTAGTGAAAAATTAATGTTTCTTTCTTTTTTTTCCTATACTTTCAAGTGAAATGCAATATAGAGTTTGATGGTAATTCTAAATAAATGTAAGACTGCCTTAAAAGATAGACTTCCACCTATGGTAGTAATAAAAGGAGATGAATAAAGCTATCAGTAAGTCATTATTGGAACGAAACAAAATACCATGTGTATCATGATCGTAGCCAAATGTTTTGATGATTTTACTTTCAGGATTAATGTCGCATGTTACTATTCTTTACTCATTTATTTTTCTCATTCATTAATTTTGATTGTTTAATGTTGAATATTTCATTCATATTGGAATTTAATTGTCCATTTTTGTTTGATGTGATATATATATAAGTTTACAGGAAAACATTTACATGGTCTAGTAAAAAAAATAACTTATAAACTCTCTGTTAGATATTTTTCATAGAAAATGTACTTTGCAGATACTTACGTCGACAAATAACTTTTTTCATGCCAATTAAAAATTCCTATGTAGTTCAGCAAATTACAGTTTAAAATTAAACACTCGAGTACACTGCCTAGTACTTGCGGGTGTAACTTTTAGAAATCATTATTGTCCAAACGTATATCGCTAAAGGTTCAGGGAAAACATTACCACCGACAAGTTTTTTTTTATGGCAGCTGTGAATAGTAATTGGTTCAATACAATTAGAGCAATTACATATGAAAATCTGAAACTCGTTAGTTTGAAAATATAGTTTCGAATGCCGGAGCTACATTTGGATACTTGATGACCTATCTAACATGATTTGGCTAGTTATCAATGACGATGCCGAGCTACATCTGGATACTTGATGACCTATCTAACATGATTTGGCTAGTTATCAATGACGATGCCGAGCTACATTTGGATACTTGATGACCTATCTAATATGATTTGGCTAGTTATCAATGACGATGCCGAGCTACATTTGGATACTTGATGACCTATCTAATATGATTTGGCTAGTTATCAATGACGATACAGTTTAAAGCTAGATTTAGCTCTCTCTCTTATCAAAGACAGTTTTCTATGCTGTTTCGAGTTTTCTCACACTACTGTCAGTCGACCAGAAAATCATATTAGGAAATACTCTGCTTACGATGGCATAATTTAAATCGCGATGGCATCCTAAGGTTTTTTATTTATTCGGCATAGGTTTGGTTTGTTATGAATTCGTGCCTAGCTACTCAAGGGCTATCTGCGTTAACCGTCTGTAACTTAGCAGTGACAGACTAGAGGGAAGGTAACTACTCAACACCACCTACCGTCAACTCTTGGGCTTTTTCCCTCAATGAATAGTGGGGTTGACATTCACTTTATAACGCCCTCACGGCTGAAAATACTAACATGTTCGGTGACGGGGATTAGAACCCGTGACCCGCAGTTTGCGAGTTGAGCGTCCTAACCACTAGACCATACCAGGCAAAACCTAGAAGTAAAATGGCGAATCCAAGCTGGCTGGTACAAATAAAGGTAGAGGGTTAAAACTATACTTATTTACTTGATCATGGGCTAATACAGAGTTTTCTCGAAAAGACAAATCATATTATTAGTACGTCTTCCGTCGAAGAGATAAAACATCTTTTTTAAACCCTGCGTACAGATTTTAAAACTGAGTCTCATGACTACAAGTTTAGCAGCGTATTTCACTTAATGGCTTCATCAAACGTCTTTTCTGATTTAGGTTTTTTCTTTATACTTTGGTTAGTGAATTAAAATCTTCATTTGACTTAGTAAAAACCTGATGTGCACAACGGAAAAGTTATAACTTCTATTAGCATAGCGTAAATTGGAAACTGAGTTATGACTGATAATGGGAGAGTTTGAAATTTTACTCAGTAATGCTAAGACATAAGAGTTTCCCTTGAGTATATTTATTAACATATAGATATTCTCAACCACAGACTACTTAAGTGAGAATATTTGCTATTCTAGAACGTTGATTACTATCGGGTTTTTAGTAATAAAATGTTTGGGTAAATGTCTTTCTGCTCTCTGCTAATGAGCAATACATCATAAGAGAGAAAATTAAAATAATTCTGTATAAGAAGAGAGAGCAGATTCCCTGTGTGATTTACCTCTTCTCGACACTACACTGTGCAAACTGATTACTACATCCTGCTAATTGATGTACTTCCGCAAGGGAATGAAAGCGAGACAGCCAATATATACACAACATGCTTAATACATACTGAGCTAAGCCTAATTAGATAAACACTAAAACTAAAATCGGGTTACTTTTAAAGCTTCTATAATTTTATAAATGTCACAACAGAATGTAATAGAATAACATCAAGTAAAAAAACGCCGGAGCGTTTTAAATGTTTTACTCGATTAAACATATCCGATACAAATATAAACGCCACCAGCAAGAGAACAATCTGGACTCGACGGTAGCAAATCTGAAAATATACTTAATATACATCTTATACATCTTTAAAAATCATCCACAGAATTATTCTGTCTCCAACAATCTCATGGAAGTGCTTTTTCTGTTGAAAATTCTCCTTAGGTTTGGCCTATTTAATATGTTATTTTTTTGGTTATGTTACTAGTATTATCAATGATGACGATTTATTTCCTTATGTAAATGTTAGATTCTGGAAGAAATCGTTATTTTAATTAAGTTGTAAATATATAAAAATTTTAAACATATAGACATACCGGGAAGCGTCACTTGTTGAGTGCTTCTTCTTTAAAAAAAATATCGAAATCATATAAGATTAAATATTAGCTCATATATTTAACGTAATCTCTTACGATTTCTTGGATTTTCTTTATCAACTGCTCTAGCTTACATATCATTCTCTTATATATTAGAGTAAGGCTGTGAGACAACTTCTGTAAACTTGCTATTAAAGTCCATAGTGCCACAATGAAAACATTAGCAACTGAGCTTTGAAAAATTTCTCGTAAGAATAAGACAGTACATTTATCATCATAGTTGTACTTAATCTAAATAATCTTAGAATAATTTTACCAATTTGTTGTTGGTATTCTTATCAAATGACTGCACACACACACACACACACGATTGTTTTGTTTGTTTTT
>NW_013665765.1:452567-470909 GCF_000517525.1 Limulus polyphemus
AACCACCTGGCCATGTCGGGCCTCACACACACGAAAAAAATATTTTCCTCGGTTTGCTGATATTTCTGTAATTATTTACTACTTAAACATGCGGCAAGGTTCGATATTTTGAACAAGAGTATCTATTATTTTATCTGGAAATTGTGAAAAATTGTGTATTAACAATAGAAGTACTATCATGATAAAAAACGATTCTATAATCGACAGTTTTATAACTTAATTATGACAATTCAAAAACTAATTTTGTAGCCGCGAGACAATTACTAAAACCCATTGAACTAGTGTTAATTCTATCAAAAATAAGGAAATAAATGGTACCAATAATAATCGAAGAAGCGACGATTTGATCAGGGATTCAGCAGTCTTCGACACAGCTGAAACTTTCGTCTTTTATACGCTTGTTTTATAATCCTATTAAAATAATAAGTTATAAGGCTAATGTTTTCTTTAGTTGCTTATAAAATTTTGCTTATCTCTTAAAGTTTGTGTATTTGTTTCTTATCTGTATCTTTAGTCTTTAACTATTACCAACAGAAATATCCACCAATTTGATGGGAATAACAAAAACTAGAGATTAGTAATAAAACTACTAATCCAATGAAGAACTTTAAGTATATTATGTTTATACATTTGAAGAACAATATGCTGTGAAGTTCATGTAAGTACATAACATTACATACTCATGCTGTAATTACCCTGTAAAATTATCATGTTTATACATTTGAAGAACAATATGCTGTGAAGTTCATGTAAGTACATAACATTACATACTCATGCTGTAATTACCCTGTAAAATTATCATGTTAATACTTTTGAAGAACAATATGCTGTGAAGTTCGTGTAAGTACATAACATTACATACTCATACTGTAATAACCCTGTAAATTTATCATGTTAATACTTTTGAAGAACAATATGCTGTGAAGTTCGTGTAAGTACATAACATTACATACTCATGCTGTAATTACCCTGTAAATTTATCATGTTAATACTTTTGAAGAACAATATGTTGTGAAGTTCATGTAAGTACTTAACATTACATACTCATGCTGTAATTACCCTGTAAATTTATCATGTTAATACTTTTGAAGAACAATATGCTGTGAAGTTTATGTAAGTACATAACATTACATACTCATGCTGTAATTACCGTGTAAATTTATCATGTTAATACTTTTGAAGAACAATATGTTGTGAAGTTCATGTAGGTACTTAACATTACATACTCATGCTGTAATTACCCTGTAAATTTATCATGTTAATACTTTTGAAGAACAATATGCTGTGAAGTTCGTGTAAGTACATAACATTACATGCTATAATTACCCTGTAAGTTTATTAATACTTTTGAAGATCGGTATGAGGTGAAGTTTCGACAAGCACAAAAAATTCCTTAATTTCATGCTAAAGTTAAAGAAAAAAAAAACGTTTGGTACTGTCAGAATAATTTGTTTTAAGTGCAAAGCAGTAAGGATCGAATCTCGAATATTAGTGTTGTTAGCTCTCAAACTTACCGCTGAGCCACTGTGGAGCGTCAGGGTTCAGAAAACAGCGCTGTCGTTCCCTGACTTTGTTTTGTTCGTTGTGTTTACTGCCTATTTTCTGTGTATATAAGAGAAGTTTAATTTCTAGTTTTGTTCTTATAGAAAAATAATGTGAAAAACAATTAACTTAATTTTCAGGAGTTGATATCGTAGCCTCTGGAAAGAACTATTATTTTAAACGTCTGATGGAACTACTTAGTATGTTATATTGATTGAGAAAATGTTTCTTGGCTGTGTTGGCGCTATTATACGGATATGTTATCGCCTTCGATGGTTTGTTCTTAAGATGTTTTGCTTGGCTAATTTTGAGCGTTTGAACTGAATGTCCATGCTTTTCTAAATACATCGAGAAGGCTTCGAAACCTTGTAGTGAATTCGTTTCTCTTTTTTTCAACATCTGAACACTCGTTTATAGTAAACCTTCTTGTGCGAGAAAATATTTTAGGTTTAATTTGTCTTTATAATTTACCTGTTGCTTTCTGTTAATGTTGAACCAGTTGATTGTAAATCAATTATTTAAAAGTGATTTCATTAAGACTCTCTGTAAATCATCATATCAACGAAAATTAAGTAAAAAAACTAAAAATAAGTTAGAATGTATACGCACACTCGTGTTTTTGGGCACAGTTCCGAAAACCAGTAAAGACAATTTTGTTGGAAACTACAAATTACAGTATCAAGAACAAGTTTTAGTAATTTTTCTAAAATCGCATTTCTTACTTTTAATGAGCAAACGACGCTGTATGTGATAACCAAGTTTTATTACACTGATTTCACAATAAATTCGCAAACTGCTTTTTAGTACCCTCTGAGATCTGAAATTTCTATTGTTTTCTATTGTATAATTAACTACTTGTTATTGCAAATATTACAGAACGAAACTAAAACTATTTGAAACAACTGTGTGAAATATATAAAAATGCTAATCTTAATTACTATTTTTTTCTAAATGACAAGACTGTTTTTATCATGTTCGATGGAACTCTTGGGCAACTCAGGCTGAAAATATTGGAAATCCACGTAGAATTATTATGCTTGAGTTGATTAAGTATAGAAAAAAAATCACATTTTCTACGTCTATTTATTTTATTTATTTTTTTGCAATAGATAATTAAAAACAACACTATAAGAAGGGGAACAGAGAAAATATTTCTAAAATTTTATCCAGGAAACGACAAAAATATTATAGAAGATTTAAGTGTTACAGGCTATGATATACACCCCCCTTCAAACGTTCACACCAGTTCTGTAACACGTGCACACTACAATTACATTGTTGGATCCGTTTAATGGGTTTTCATTGATCACAAGACGTTAGGAAGGACTGTGTAAAGTTTTGCTTATGTTGATGTTAAGTTCTTCAACGAATATTAAATCTAGGAGAGTACATGAAGCCATCAGCTAGTGTTTTTGTGCTTTTAAGTACGGTATATTTGTTCTTAAGTTAATGCTATTTTCATTAACAGTATTGGTTAGAATGTTTAATATATTTATTTTTATCACTTTTATTTTCTGTTATTATATTTTCATTAAAGAGATTATTTTGTATTGTTATCTTAATATATGAATTTAGGAATAACCTAACTTTCCTAAGCTGACCGAACCTCGTAAGATATTATTGGGTTTACAACCGAAAATATTACTGACTGTAAGGGTGTCCAACTGACGAAACAATGCATTCTTGTTTTGTTAAGTAAGAACGTGAGAGCAGTGTATTTAATTAGCTATACACATAAAATTTTTATTTCTGATCTAAGGAGATAACTTGCTTTTATCGCAAATAAATATACATTAATACCTCTTTACACGTTTACAGTGATATCATAACTCAGCTTCACAAGATCACATCTTAATATAATGTTGCTTGCGATGTATACGTCCAAAACTCGGATGTCGGAAACTACCGCACCGATGATCACCAATCATAACTGGTAATATTTTTATAGCTAGACAGTATTTTTATAGCTGAGCAATAAATAAAACAATTGAAATTTTCATAAAAATGATGTTTCAGATTTATCCAATAAAAATGACAAAAAAAAGGAGTAAGTTTCAGATTTAACCAATAAAAATTACAAACAAAAATGATATGTTTCAGATTTAACCACTACAAATTACAAAAAGGAATAAGTTTCAAAAAAATAAAACAATAAAAAACAAGCTTAAAAAAATATTTGTTTTTCTTTAGTGAAAATCTCATATGTGTTGCTACAGAAAAGCAAGGCACTTTCATTGACAACTGCGACTACAAAGAAACATTTCAATAAAATCTACTCTGTGATGTAATGCTGTAATGATAGTTCACTTTTAAACTAAAATTTCAATAAAATCCATTTTCCCATGGATGGTGAGAATTGTTGAATGTCAAGTATGAATACATTGTTGTAGAACTGTCAAACAATTTCAGAAAAGGCCATAGGCCCAATAGTCTTCCGCAGGAACTAGCAGTTATATCTGCCCAGAGCGTGGGTATTTCTGCTAGTTAGTATAATAACACAGTTTATAAATCAGCACATTAGTTTCGTAACACAGTATAACAACTTTTATACGTGCACTAGAATCCCTTAATTATAGTATAATAACTTTGGTGGTGTATTCAATAGTACAAGACGTAAACTTGCGCAAAGTAATTTAAAGTACATTTTACATTTATTGTTATGCATACAGTGATTTGAAGGAGTTTCAGAAAATCTATTGAACGTTTCGTTTTTCCTAAAAATTATTTTTGTTATAACAATGGATTAATAATTTGCACAATTCCTCCAGACTCAAACTATAAATAATACACGTTTTCTGATTTCAGATTAATTAGTGTATACAACTCAAGTGGCTTATGTTCAGTTTTCACCTTCAGTTTACGACGGAAATTATGGTGAACCTAATTCCTTTGATTTCAAACAGAAAAATCTTCATTTAACGTTTGATCTGTTATAACGTGTTTTGTTTTTCTTTTGAGAAATAAACGTTATATTTAAGTAGGATTGAGAACAATAAATCCAGGAAAAATATTTTAGATATGGTGAAGCGAGAATCAGACATAGCTTATTATAATATGAATTAGAAAGAGAACTGAGAAATAACTCAACAGTCAAAAGTAGCTTAAACGAGCATAGAATAATAATAACGAAGTTGTTTGTCCGCCAAATAGGCATTTTGGAGAAAGTGAAACAAGAACAACAAAGTCAACTTTTTTTTTTCTAAAGGATAACTTTTATATACATTTATCATGTTCTGACACTTATGAAAGAACTATATATACAAAAAGTTACACAGAAAAGGGAATGAAACGGGATATTTTGTAACGGGTACGAAATAGGATGCTTCATAATAAACATGAGACAGGGTGTTTCATAACAGGCATGAGACAGGGTGCTTTATAATAGGCATGAGACAGGGTGCTTCATAATAGGCATTAGACAGCATGCTTCATAACAGGCATGAGTTGGGATGCTTCATAACAGACATGAGACAGGGTGCTTCGTAACATACATGAGATGGGGTGCTTCATAGTAGGCATGAAACGGAGTGCTTCGTAACAGGCATGAGACAGGGTGCTTCATAATAGGCATTAGACAGGATGCTTCATAACAGGCATGAGTTGGGATGCTTCATAACAGACATGAGACAGGGTGCTTCGTAACATACATGAGATGGGGTGCTTCGTAACAAACATAAAATGTTCAAGCCCGAGTTAGTGTGTGTGTTTAAAATGCTTCTCCTTTTTGTTATATCAAAAACTTTGAACAAAATTCTATCTATTATAAGTTGCTGTAAACTTTTGAAATGCGGTTAATGCTGATTTTGCAAGAATACAGGAAAAGCACGAGACAAATATCAATCGCCATGTCGTGTAGTGTTTGAAACGCAAACAAATAATTCAATGACGTGATTACAAAATTTCGTGTTTTGAAATTGTTTACTTTCGTTATGTAAAGATGCCGTTCATAGTGTTATTGTTAGATGAAAGTACGATCTGTTGTATACAAGTGACTTTCCTATTTCAGTGATTATAAAAAGAACATATGCTGTAGATTCATATATGATCTTGTACTGAAGTCTAAAATTTCCGATTATATTACTAGTAAATCAATGTAATTTTATGGCATAATGTTTTCGTAGTAAGGTCGATTAACTGAAATAACCGGTTATAGATTTCGATCTAACTTATTAAATGCTTATTGAATTACAACGTATTCGGGGTTAGAATTACTTTGCCAAGATTAATGTGCTATATTCTAAATGTAGTTGCACTCTGAATACCTACACAGGTTTCTGATGACGTAGTTATTTATCTTTTCTTATTAATTAACGTGCCTTTATTGAATGTTTGTTATATAAAACATCATATTGTCACATTAGTTACTGAATGTAAACCATTTTCTGACAGATATAAAGCATTATGCCCAGGCATAACTTAAAAGTACCCGTGTCTAAATATTAGCCAAACTATATTGTAATATAATTCAATGTTATGTATACTTAAGCTCGTTTTAGAAAATGTTAGATATTTGTTTTTAAGAGTTAAGCTACATGATAGGCTACCTACGCGTAATGTGCAAACTGTAGAGATTGATCTCCGAAATTTGGCTTTATAAACCGTCAACCTAACCACTCAGCCACTGGAGACAAATGTTAAAAGAAATTTAATAATAAAACTTAGTTTGTGTACGTGATAAGATATTTTACGTTAAAACGTTTAAACATGTTAGAAATATTCCTTGGAAATGTTAGAGAAGTACTTCGCTTTAAAATATAAAAAAACAATTTTGATTCTAGCGCTAGAGATAACATAAAAAGCATAATTAGATTCTACAAAAAACAGAGAATTAAAACAAACGTAGTAGTAGTAACGATTTCCGCTTCAACGACGAACGATGTCACGTTTCAGGCAATTTGTTTAAGCTCTATTGTTTATATAAAACAATAATATTGAAAATGTTTTAGACAAAACATTAAATTCTCTGGATGATTTCAAATCTGTCTAGCATTGTAACGGCCCTAACATTATTTTGAAAAATCTTGTTTGTGCAATAAGTCAAGTTAATTACAATTTTTTTTTTAAGACTTTTTTTTTTTCTTTTAAATTCGCAAATAAAATTCTGCGCGTCAAAATCTGTGTGGGTTTTCTGTTTAATTTTTCGTATATGTCATATCGTTTACTGATTACAGTTCTTATCTTCTTGGCGTTCATTTAAAAATAAATAAAAAAGATGTATTTCTGTATTTTCCTTGAATAAATAAGTAAATATATCCCATGAATATTCTCTGCCACGCAGTGAAGAAAATCCGTGACATCAGACACTCATTAATATATATCCAAATAACTAAAGTTAATTCTGATTATCTAGAAAAGAGCCTTTTCATTAACGTAACCGACAAAAGTTTGTGGGTTAAGGGTGTTTCCTGATTTATGAAATCTGATCAGATTTCATAACTTTAAAAGTGAAAGATATTTCATTTAATTATTGTTGTCTTATTGCTACAGGGAAAACGTCGCTCTTTTCGTGTCTGCTTTAGTGTGGAATCCATTACGTGGAAGAGACTTTAATAATTAATTTCTAATATGTGGAAAAGCAGTAGCAGCCACCTGTGCGGCACATTAATTTACTGACAGCCACTGCGAAGTACCAGAACAATATGGGCGTTCTCTCTCTTAGCGTGGGCCCTCGGGTGCGAACGAGGCCGTCGGTCACGCCCTGTAGCTCGGGATGAGAGGAGGTGTTAATCGCCGGCTAGCCGCACTCTCTGCTACGTGTAATAAGAGCATTAATGTTTTAACTTTGATGCTCATAATGTAGGGCGAGATGCAGAATTCTCTTCACTATATAACTTGATTTATAATCTTCTCTTCCTGCTAAGTGGAACAGAAAGCTAGCTATATGTTCGCGAGTAGGAACGGATTTTTAAGTTTACTTTTTTACTTTATTACTTCTTGATTAATTGACGGCTAATGATCTATTTTTTTCTTCTTCTTCTTTTCCTTTTACAGAAACAAGACATGCAACTTAAAGTTAAAATGGAATATGGAAAATAACTTACAATAAATTTTGAAGTAAATAATTTAATGTGGTGCAAAGGAATTACAATTGTTTTAATTATACACTTGTTAAGAAGTAATATAAATATAGTAGTTTCAGAAATTATTTACACTGTAATCTTTTTAAGCATTTCATTCGATGGCTTATTCGTATCAATTCCCTAAAAGATCTTACTTTTGAATGTTTTTTTATAATGGAATATAATGACAGTTCTTCTGTTTCTTTAAATAAGAACTTTTGAAACGTGACTTGCACTGTAATCTTTGCTCTGAAATACGTATATATATATATACGATTAGATTATATCATCCCCATGGTAATGTTAAATGTAAAATGACTGAATTAACAGCATAAAATATCGATTTTTGGGATTTGAAGCAATCAAATATCCATCATTAAGTACATGGATTTTTGAACAGATTAAGTAATGGACTATTTGGTTTGACTCAGTATAACAATAAACATAAAACACATAAAGCTCAACAAGCCTAAGATATAGATTACTTGAGTTTGATCTAATATAACAATAAAAATGAAGCACAAAAGATTTGACGAGCATAAGCCATGGATTACTTGAGTTTGACTCTATATAACAATATACAGGAAGCACAAAAGATCCAACAAGCCTAACCCTTGGATTACTTGAGTTTGAATCACTATAACAATATACAGGAAGCACAAAAGATCCAACAAGCCTAACCCTTGGATTACTTGAGTTTGAATCACTATAATAATAAGCATGAAACACAAAAGATTAAACTAGTCTAAGTCATGGATTACTTGAGTTTGAACCAATATAATAATAAATATGAAGTAAAAAAAGTTCAATCAACCTAAGCCGTAGATTACTTGTGATGGAATCAATAAGATCTGAAGATGTAGTGCAAATCTTTCAAATTTCCTACTCAACGGACTGCTTGGAATTAAGTCAATATAGCCATAAAAGATGGAGAAAAAAAGAATTCTAAACAGTATGAAGCACAAAAGTTTTAAACAACCTCAGCCACAGACTTCTTGGAAATGAATTAATATAAATATATTGAGTGAAAAAAGTTCATAATCCATGAACTACTTGACTCAAACTGACAATAGACATCAAGAACATTAGTTTTAAACTGTTTGACTCACAGAGTAGAGAAAAACACGAGTTAATATACGGAAGTAACATGATTAATATAAAACTAGTTGGTATATTGACCTTCCATTAAAAAAAGAATATACGACGTTAAATTGAACAGGCGAGTCCTCAAGTTTGAAGTACATCATCATCCAGGTCATGAGAGTCATGTGATTCGAGTAATGAACTTACATAAATTGAAGTGTACCAAACTTTGAAAGAAAACCTGATAGTTTATTTTACATTCAAACGCATATGTAGATGTGAGGCATAGTGTAAAGCTTATTTTCAGTTTCTCTGACATTATACGCCACTAGGGGGTATACCCTCCATTCAAGATATAAGTAGAATGATAAAATTAAATGAAGTTTGACTATAGCTACCTTTATTATATACTTTTAATTTACAATCTTACAAATTTTAAGACTGTATCAAAGCCACACCAGGGGGCGCAGATCTCTTCAGCCTTAAAAATTAATCAAATGTACTTTGATGAAGAGAACCTCGAGAGTCCTTCTGTGAACATAATCACTTCTTTTTTATAAATCGTAGCTTTACGGGACAATGTACCGCTCTTCTGAATAAATGTAACTTAGTATTTTTCGTACATATGTCAGAGAATAGAAAATAATAACGATAAAGGAGAATTTAATTAAAAAAAATTTATTCCAAATTTAACGAGTTCTAAATTATCCAGCACAGTTTATCATAAGCGGAATCTAAATGTACAATGTTTCTGATGAAATGGGGAAACTGAGCTGAGAGTAGGCTTAGCGGGCTTTTTATCAAGTCAGTGAGACACAGCAAGAACGTAACATACTTTGTTTAGCAAGAACTAAGGTAAAAGATACAAATATAAGTATCAAACTTAGAGCGTCCTTTGACAAGGATATGTCAGTTAATTGACTCTGAACCATATAACCAAGGACTAAATAACAGTGTAGGTTATTTAATATATAGCTGTGCATTGTGGTAAATAGACTTCATCGTATCGAATATACGATTATCTAATGTAATGTATGAAACAAATGGTTGCTTAGTATATTTTATAGACTATGCAGCCGTGTAGAGTAGCATATGAACTATAGTTAGGGTTAATAGCTCTTTATAAGTATGGTTTTCCAAGTCCAGCACTACTCTAGAAATTGTTTCCTCATTTCCTTTATAAGTATAGTTTTCCAAATCCAGCACTACTCTAGGAAATATTTCCTCAATCCCTTTATAAGTATAGTTGTTCAAATGCTCTAGGAATTGTTTCCTCAGTTACAGAAGGTCACGATTACGCTCGACACCGCAGTTTTCATCGTAACAAACTTCTTCAAAGGATAGCAAACTCAATCTCAAACTATATATTTTGACAAATTTTTTACAGATTCTCCACTATACGTGAATGTTACAACATTTGAGCAGGCAAAAGACGTGCAAAAAAAGCCCATTGAAGTTGCATAGGGAGATCTGAAAGGTACGCAGCAGAATGGAAGCGATGTAATTCCAGTTTCTTTCAGTTATCTTTTTTTCCTGAAAACAGACGCTTATTTCGAGGTGTGGCTGGAAGCCTTCGTAGAGTCCAAGTCCTTGTTTCTTATATTGTTAACAACTGCTGCAAGATATATGATCGGCTTTACTGTAACCTCTTTGTTTGTTCGAAGGATTCTCGTTCGTAACCATAACATTCACTATACGGATGAGGACGACGCTGCGAATCGACTTAGGGTATAGTATAAGAGTCGGTAATTGTTAATATAGATGCACTGCTGTTTGTGTGTTCCGTTTTTCTTCTTTGAAATGTTGCATCCTTTGGTTCTTCACCGTTTAACAATCCCGCAATATGAATATCGTTCCTTGGGAAATGCTCTTTACACATACACACGCACATGTATATGTTCCTCTAGTCACAACTCTATTGCATAGCGGCATTGCACGTCAAATAATTGGGAATTCGCTGTGAACCAAACATATATAGATATTAAATAGGTCTCCACGACACCACGCTCGCATATAAGGCGACACGCCACTATATCAGCACATGCAACTCGTCCTTATAAAGTGCGATTAACCTTCCGTATATCTGTATAATTCACTTTAATACAGAGTGGCTGTCAAGAGGTGATACCAGAATTTACTCATTTACACCAAACCTCGATACGGTTTTACTATAATTATGTGATACGAGTCAAGCTCTTTAAACTTCCTTTCAGTAAAAACTCATTACTAACGATTTACAAGAATAAACGATAATATGCTATTTGAACTAATAATTATGATTTTAAGTTTCTAACCGATTTAATCAACTTTTTCAAAATCTCCAAGCAAGAGCCTGGAAACGACAATCTAATTATAAGATGGTACTTGCCTGCATGTTACGCAAAAGGAAAAAAAAAGCTGTTTTTTTTTAATGCAACGTAATCACGGATCGCGAATTAAAAAAAAAAACTTCTTTATTTTTTTCGCGTTAAATTCCGCAACTTTAAAGAAAAGGATGTATTTAAGGTGGAGAAAGATGTCTTGTTTTTTTCAGTTCAACAAACATATGATCTAGAATTAGGCTCTCTTAATACTACAAGAAATTAAGCATATTAATATATTAAATATATAATGGACCAGTAAACAGATGTCTTTGGGAGCATTTTTTATTTTTAGATGTTGCCTTAATATGCAAAATTACAGCGTATGTCAAAATCCATGTTAACCTACTTCATGTATACAAAAATAATGTCAGGTAAAATACATCCAACTGTAATCAGTGTTCTTTTGTAAAAACTAAATATTTGAAATTGTAAGAATGGGGGGGGGGTAGGTTTTAGTGGAGAAAAAAAATCAGGGTCAGGATGTAATGATCAGGAGTAAAGGAGAGTAATGCTCAAATAGATTTTTTACATTGGAAATAAAATGTTTTCAGTATATTGTGACAGATATTAATTTTGTTTCCACTTCTTTTAAAACTTCGAAAACTACAAAAAAAAGCTTTTTAAGATAAGCATATCTAAAATCGATGTTAAATACGTTAGAATATTGGTGGTTACTGCCAGTTTTTTATTACATGAATGTGTGGGTAAAAAAGGTTCTGTTCACTTATCCCCCACGTTCGTCTGCGCACGTGCATCATTCAAATCACCATCACTCCATTATTATGGAAGCCTTTTTCAGCCTATCTGTACGTCATAATCTTGAAATCAGACGCCCAAAAGCGACCCGCCTGTGTAAACTGGTATTCACAGACGCTAGCTAACAGATTACCCTGATCGACCTACGGCGTAACCTAAAGCCCGCCAAACGAAGCCCTAATCGGCTTTATGAGCGACCGGTCATTGTCAGCCACAATGCTAGTTGAAGTAAATGAGGCCCATTTTCCGTGTATGTACCCCTGACCGCGCGGGGCGTTGGCTGCTCAGCCGAAGAAGCAAGTGAGTATAATTTGAATGAGATTCCCAACAGGCGAGAGCAGCTCTTCACTGTCACGGCGGACTCTGGGGAAAAGCAGCTTAATGTTTATAGCAAAATAGATGGAATACGGCAAAAAGAGGGAATGGAAATACTTCCCACATAGAACAGTGACTACATGACTACATGTAATTTTCTTAAGAAATCTGAAGTCAAAGTTACCAGTTTTACATGCTATTATTCTTTAAAAGATTTTTATGCTGAAATCTATTGAAAAAGTTAGTTAACCATTTTGCCCTGAATGAATTATTTGTATGCTTGTATAATAATTAGTCTGCTACATATTAATTAATTACATATGATTGTGAAGTTTATCATTAAACATTATTCTTACAGTAACTTTTGATTACTCGAAAAGCTAGATTCTACCCCGACTGTAGTTTAATATCAATAAAACTTACTTGAACTTGTAAAGTTCTGTGATTAAGAAAACATCTGAATCGTTTTCTACTGTACTTCAGACTGGTGTTGTTATAAATTTCTTTAAATAATAATGTTTTGTATAGAAGTGAGACACACGCACGAACATATAACGCACGTGAATCAAAAGACTCCAGCATTTACCCATTCTTTTATTAAACGACAAAAACATTATTGATTTGAGTATTTACCATTATTAACACTGAGCTGAAATTTCATAATAATAATTCCCCATATCTTCTGCACTTCGTCGAGCTTTTCGACCTTATAACATTAAATGACCCTCACTTAGGATGTCAAATGTTTGCCCTGTAAAAGTTTGGTTTGTTATGAATAATTAAATACATTTGAAGAGCACTAGTAGTGCTTATAGATTTTTTTCGTTTGAAGCTCACCCTGATATGTGGCAGGTGTGACATAGTGTTAGCGTGCCCGAATTGTAATTCAGGAGGTTCATGTTTCGTTGCTGCAAAAACACACTCCGTACTTTGGAGCTATAGGTATACTATAACAGTGACGATCAAATCCCACTATTCGGTCGAACAAGAGTAGCTCAACAGTTGGCGGTGGGTACTGTTCACTATTGCCTTCCCTCTAATATATCAGTTCAAATTCAGGGACGGCGATGTGCAGAATGCTCTTTTGCAGCTTTGCGCAAACATTCTAAAGTAACGAAATGAACTACTTAGCATATTTGAAATGATTCTTCTGGCTTACGCACAGGTTGTCGCAACTGAGATGTTTGTTTTCGTATTCTTCTTGAAGTGTTCCATAAGAAATAAAATATTCAAACCTTTTAGCCTCAACTACAATAATAAACCTTTCACCAGCTCTATTGCTGTTGTAAATTAACTTACAAATTTGGTTAAAACTGTTTCCTCCAAAATATGCCATACGTTGACGTTTTAAGGCCTATCGTGGTCAAATGGTTAGCGTGCTTAGACTCTGATTCCAAGGGTTCAAATTTCGTGTTGCAAAAAAAAAAAATAACATGCTCCTTACGTTGAGGCCATGTGTGTACTCTGAGAATGAAGGTCATATTCCACTATTTGGTTAGTAAACGAGCAGCCCAAGAATCGGCGGCGGGTGCTGTTGACCAGCTACCTTCCCTTTTGTCTATCAGTTATGAAATTAGGGACACGTTTCCGAAGAAAGCCCTTCTGTAGCTTTGTTCTAAAATTCTACACAGGATATTATAAACAATCAAAACAAACCCTGTTAACATAGTGTTAGTAAAGTATGTTTTCACTGCATATCTCAGAGGTTTTGCAACATAACGTAAGGAGTTGAAGGTCGTTCTATAGTTATGTATTTAATAAGTGACTATTAAATGGGGTATTTTTGTGCTGATTTAGTTTATTCTAAACATTTTTAATATATCATTATGCCTTTGAAATCTGTCTTCTTTAAACATTCGTTGACCCGATTTTAATGGGACATCAAACTCCATGCAGTTACGTTCCACCGGTTTCAGTGATAAATAAAGCACCATCCAGCTAGTTTCAATAGGATATTAAGCTCAATTCAAATACGTTCATCTAGAACGTAAGCACTGCATGATAAGTTTAACTGTTTTCTTTGTGGTATAAAGCACCATCCAGCTAGTTTCAATAGGATATTAAGCTCAATGCAAATACGTTCATCTAGTTTCAGTGGAACGTAAGCACTGCATGATAAGTTTAACTGTTTTCTTTGTGGTATAAAGCACCATCCAGCTAGTTTCAATAGGATATTAAGCTCAATTGAAATACGTTCATCTAGTTTCAGTGGAACGTAAGCACTGCATGATAAGTTTAACTGTTTTCTTTGTGGTATAAAGCGCCCACAATTACATTCAACTGGTTTCTATGGATTATAAAGCACTTTATAGCCACGTCCAACCGGTTTCTGCAACTACATAAAATCGAGTTCTATAGGAATAAAGTCTGTTCAACTACTCGGTTTCGTTTGTGAGTTATAAAATTTCTTGTAGCTCATCCAAGTCGTTTTGTTGTTCTCTCCTGTTCCATGTAGCTCCGTTCAACTGGTTTTTGTTATGGAAATAAAGTATTATATACCTACGTTTATTCAGTTTCTATGTGATATGAAACACAACGCAGCTACGTTCCGTTAGTTTCTGTGGTATTCAACGCTTCATGAAGTTCCACCCAATTAGTTTCGGTGAGGTAAAATCTGGATGTATCTACATCCAACAGGTTGTGTGGGATATAAAGCATCATAGCGTTACGTTTCACTGGTTTTGGTAGGATTGCAAATGCATTCAAACAGTTTAGATAAGGCAGCAAGCTAAAAGGAAACACCTTCCTTCAGCTTCAATTGAATATAAAGCTCCAAGCAGCTAAATTGACTTAGTTCTTACGGAGTATTAAGCTTTACGTTTGCATCCTTCGTTTCAATCTTGCTTAAACAATGGTTCATTATCATGTAGCTGGTTTTAATGAGTTTCCATTAGATGCAATTTCTTATACATCAACTTTCAACCGGTTTCAGTAGTATTTTGCTCCAAACGGCTGAGTTTTGTCAGTTTTGTTCAGACAACATTTTTCACGAAAAAATCTTAAAAGGGAGAAAGCCTAACACTATAAAGTTTTTTCACTTTTTTTTTTGTTTGATTGAATAAAAACCGTTGTCTTGGTTGCCCCTTTTCTTTCGTTTAAAAAATCACCAATTGCATATTTTCTCAATATTTCCTCAAGTATAGTAAACAATTTACACTAAAGTTAAAAATCTTTGAGCATAAAATTGTTTTCAACCTAAACGCTTGGTATTAAGTGATATTCGTGATAAAATAAATTGGAATTTGCTGCCAGTCGTTACAGCACTTGAATGTTGTAATATTTAAAAAATATCAGATATTCACATTTCCGAAGTTTTTTTTGTAACCTTCTTTTGGAGTAAGTTTTTCTTTATCTACCGTAGCACTTTATGATACATTTTTCTCCATTAAGTCCATCTTTTCAGTGAACGTTTCCAAGGCAACGTATGTAATGTTTAACAAAAGCGACAAGTGAGCACTTACAGACGAATATTCAGCAATAAAAATTTAGAGCAAAACCAAAAACCCGTCACTATACGGCAGCACCTGGGGAAGCCATGATAAATGGACAGATAAATTGGATTTCTAGAGACGATAGACCAGAGCTCCAATCATAGTATGGTCGCTTAGTAACGTGGCCTTTAGACCCCACAATATCTCTAGCCCCGAGGGGTGGGCTTTATGTGACATTTAGCACGGAGTACCCCAGTTATTGAGTCGACCCCACAGCTGCTGTTGGCGTTCAAATCTCTGAGTTTCGGACATTTCCAGCGCCCGAGAATCTCCGGAATTTGCCCATTTTAAGATGTAATGGGCTGACAGCACTGCGCTGTGTTGCGTTTAATCAAATTTTAAAGCAATCAAGCGGCACTCTCCAAATTGTATTTACTACGCTGTCCTAACATCCTATCTACCCCTGGGAGAGAACGTTACGTCATCCTTTCTGATAAAAGGACGACATGATGGTAAAAAACGATGACTCTTGAATTACATTGTCGAACTATTTGCTAGCGCGCTTAAGTGCACAGAAAGAGTGTCGTGGATCTTATATATCTTTGTCAAACGTATCTATCTTAAAGTTCAGATGGAGCGGAGTGATTTAATTTGGTAGAAATCCGATTTCGGAGTATTGCTAGAAAGAAGGTTAAAACTTCCAAGTCTTTAATACAATATTGGACAAAGTTTATTTAGTAGAGTAGACCATTCAACAACAAACCATGTTCGAAACCTTGTTTCATATTTATGATATTGTTTAAACTTGTTGATTTTATAAAGATAATGACAAAGAGAGTTTTAGAAATCACGTAAATATTTAACAGAAAACTTCCAAGAAAGCATTATATTTCTTAGTGTGTTTATGTAATAACATTAATAATATTTTTTTCCAACAATTTAACTCAAATTGTTTATTTGAATTTTAGCTTGCTCGTTACAATATCATTATTTCACTGCTAAACCAGTAGAAAAATGCAAAACCATTAATATGTGTTGTTGTGTTTTTGTGTCAAAAAAAGTCATTTTAGTTTTAGTTTTAATTTTGATATCTATTGGCCCGATGTGCCAGTCCACCCGGAACTGAAAATATTGGTTCCAAAGCTATACTTGGTATCTTTAGAATCGAATTTTTGTGCTCCCAAATCTTTAAAAATCTGCTTTATGGAAAGTTTTTCATACGCTTATTAGGTAAAATTACTATTTTTTAAAGTATTTTTTCGTGTTCATTGAAAAGCAAAACTAGTTTTCGGCTTGATAAGTCTGAAGTCATGAACCGTGTTGAAACTGTAAAAATAGATTAAATTTCTCTGTGAAAATGTCAACTTTGTTTTTCGAAATTTCAAGAAAAAGTAATGGTAGTGAATATGCGAAACTAAAATTGTGGGTAAGTCTCTTTTGTCTTCGTTCCAAAGAAATCAAGAAGAATTTTGACAAATGAGAAAAGTAAGAGGGATAGTGCTGATTCTTCTTAGTATGTTTTTTTGTTGGTTGAAATAACTCGAAAGAAGGCTGATCGTGTGCAAATTCAAAAGCTCACTACCTCATTGTTGATTCACTTGACTAGATTCATTTAGAAAAAATTAGTTAACCTTCTGAATGCATTCCCCGTTTTTGGCAGCAAGCAAAATATAAGCATAATACAATCAGAAAAACATTTTTGATATGAACTAGACAATATAAACATTGATAATAGGAACCAGGCTTTAACGTTATAAATGCTTTTTTGATGGTTGTATTGGGAATTAAAATAATGAAAGAAACTTTGTGCGTGGGCTTAGCGCAGCCCATTGGTTAACGTGCCGGAAATGTGGATCTGTAGTAGAATAACTATTTATTGTATAATGATTTTATCGTTGTATTGTTTTTAATTGTAAATATAGATGTTTTACATAAGTGTCGTTTTATATTATACTAGCTGAGTTACCCGGCGTTGCATGGTGAAAACTTAGATTTGAAATGTATAGATCAGTATTTTTTTTTAGCAAATTATTTGAAATGTATAGATCAGTATTTTTTTTTAGCAAATTATTCAGTTAGTAGACAAAAGCTGTGATGCGAGAAATAAAAAAGCATTTAATCAAACAAAGCTTTATTTGAAATTAGATCGTGTTTGAGCTGGTCTTGTTCTTTGAGCCTGAAGTCGTACATCATGTTGCTCTTCTGTTTCTTGCTCTCTATAAGTTATTTGTCTTAATTTTTGTACTTGAAGTCTGGTTTAACGTTGTTCAGAAGTTTCTTGTTGTCTATATCCAGCTTGCCTTGACGATTCTGACTGAACTCTGGCTTTGTGCTGTTCATCAGTTTCTTGCTGTCTTTGAGTAGCCTGTCTTTCAGCTTGAGATCGAAGTCTAACTTTACGTTGTTCCAAAGTCTCTTCCTGTATTAGAGAAGCCTGTCTTGCAGCTTGTGCTTGAAGTATTTGATTGCGTTCTTCTTCTGATTCAGCTGCTCTTTGTGCTTGCATTCATTCAGCAGAAGAAGACATCCATAGAAAGGGCGTTTCTTGGGTGGCATAATCATCTGTATCACTAAACAATAATCTGCAATTCACAAAGTTACTAAATCACTTATGAAACCACTTAGCACTGTTTAAAGAAAACTGTTTTTGGAAATACTGAATTGACAGCAAGGTAATCGGAGTGTCTCCCGCCATAACGCTTTCTATGTGCAAAACGTGCTTATGTTTGTATGTTTATTACAAAAAAAATGATTTCAAAAAAATGGCGTAATAATCATTAATTGTCAATTTCG
>NW_013665765.1:471838-477837 GCF_000517525.1 Limulus polyphemus
ACACCAAATACAAAATAAATAGCACCATTAAATTTCTTGAAGTAACTGGTTATTATGAAGCTATTTTAAAATTTGGAAGTTCAACCGTTTGGTTTCCTATAGCGAACAAAATAAGTAAACAAACTTCCTCTTTTATATATATATATAGATATCCAAGATATATTTTAACAAAAACACACGCAACAAAAATACATATATGCATTGTAAAAACTCAACCGTTTGATAGAATACGACAGTATAACTAAAGATTTTGGACTGTCGTAATGGTCTTAAGAAAGTTAACAAAAATCTTCCACAAGATAGATTGCTTCATACTTTTTTTGCTCGAAAATGAGATATTTCTAGGTATCAAAGCTTTACAAATTTGTAGGTAATAATAATAATAATATAAGTTGTAATATTTTTGACCTTGTTTTTACATAAGACATATTACATATACAACACATTACAAGAACTTCGCATGTGCTAAAATAACAAACATTTGGGTATATTAAAAAATAAATAAATAAACATTCCAGTAAAGAAAGAAACTTGAACCAATGGCCTAATGACTTAATGGAGTGTCTGTCAAGAGTTTCTGAGTGGAAATCTTCGTGCCAAGTTTGCTAATTGAAACTCAGTAACTTGGTTGACAAATAAACAGCCAGTACTGAGCGCAACTAAACAAACGAACAACCAGTTGTAAGTAGAAATACACAAATGAACAATCATTACTAAGTCTCTATTGCTGATGTAGTAATTTAAGCGCTGAAACCTGTGAATGTTTATTAAAACTTACTGCAGGGGGTTATAAACTTTCCCATCACAAGTCGCCCCCCAAAAAACAAACAAACACACACACACATCCATATCATGATTGAGGCTTCTACCCAATGAATCTATAGATACTGAGTACTCTTAACAGTATTGTATATTTTATGTATTCGCCAGGGCCTCCCTGATACATTGCTAGTCCCCCACCTCCAGGAGGTGCGCGGCTTCCAGTTTGAGAACCTGTAGCTTACAGAACATCATAGCTCCTTGGTGGCACAGCGGTAAGCCTGAAGGTTTATAACGCTAAAAATCGGATTTCGATACTAGCGGTGGGCAGAGCACAGATAATTCATTTTGTAGCTTTGTGCTTAAAAACAAACAAAGATAACATCATGATTTTTCAGAACTAATTTTAGAAACAGAATATAAAAAAAAACTCATTAGAAATTCAAATGTTACCAGTGCAGATAAAAACGCTACTGTAAAGTAAGTGCTGAGACTAAAGAAAGTGTCACGAGTTTTTTATAAGGTAAGCAGTTGTTACAGATTTAAATATCAAATGTAGCTTATCACAATATGAAAAAATATTCATATTTTATCACGCAATAAATTCTATACACGATTTTTTTTTTCGTATTTATAATCAAATATTTTTTGTAGCGCGTTAAAGAGTATAGTATATTATTACTTATAGCGCATTACAGAATATAGTATATTATTACTTATAATCTATAGACAAACCCATTTATCTGCACTTTGTTTTTCGTTTGATTTCAGAAGTAACAGGCAGGAATAAAAATATTGAAAAGCTTGTTTTTATCATCTCTTTACTTCATATCAGAATATTATTTGTGTTAATATCTATACGTTGTTGGAATCTTTATATTTCTAGTTTTATACAAATGTTTGCGTTTTATGAACATATATTAGAAGAAGACTCTTAGATTGCGCACGTGTTTGCTTTTGTTTGAGAAGATGGCGTTGCTGACGATCTACTTTTTAATCAGAGCACAGAGTGAAGAGATTGTTATTGTACAGTGGTGTAATTTGATTATGCATCTATAGCGAATACAGGCTGAGAAGCAGGCAAGCCACGATAGGATCAACAATATTGCCATAGGGTTGTGATATCACTGTAGAAGCTAGGTAGATCAAGTACTGCGGGATCCCTATGGAGGCATTAGAGCCGAGCAACTAATTCAGGCACCGGGACTAAATTACTGCTGTAATTTGATTAGAGAGTGGCAAGTTTCATTTGACGCCCAGCGAAGGATATCACTGATTTAAACTTTCATCTCACTCTAGGTCATCAAATTTAATAATTTTTAATACATTTTTTTTACCGAGTTGAAGATTAAGAGAGAAACGCTTCATTAATAACTGAAACCCTCTTATGAATAAAAGGTAGAATATACGTAACAAGTAATTTATACTGTAAGAGAGAATAGATAATTTTAAAACATAAATAGATAGAAGAGTCCGATAACTGGGGTTAATTGATCCAGTTTAGAAGAAGATACTAATGTATTACCACCATATAACTGATTATTTATCAAAATACTTCTTAGGAATAAAATATTGGATCAACAGCATAATCAACAAAACTCTGGCAGTTTTTTTTTTGTTTCTGAACTAGTTTTTACTTTTATATTTTCACAGTAAAAGGATTCAACTTTTATATAGTTTATATTACTAGAAAAGGGCCTTAGAATTTAATAAAAGTGTCTTGGATAGATTTTATTTATAAGATGGAAGAACTAGCATTTCAAAATTTCAGAGAGTGTCTCGCAATTTCATACATTTATCTTACCGTAATGACACTGTAAATGATTTTTTTTTCCTTGAGGGAATACCAAGTTTATCCAACAATTGTAAAGACTTTTCAATAAAACACAGCAAATATTCAGTGAATCACACGACACGTTTAATGCTATATATTATGGTATTACGTATACAGGATGAAAATGCACAATGGTTTAAAGCATTTTTGAATATGGAACATGGAAATAATATGGTAAGATAAAAATATTAAAGTTTACGTTCGTCTAAAAATCACATTTTGGCCCGCTTTGACTTGAACCCAAATCCAATATTTTGTCATCTGATATTGCAAAATGGCGATTATTCAATAAAAAGCACAGACTACTAGGTAGTTCGTGAAATTCATTTCCGAGAAGTTAGTCATAAGGTGCATTTTTCTTGTCTATACCTCTTCCGGCAGATCTCTACTGATTCTTTTATCGGACCTTTCCTCTACCGGAACATTCTACTTCCTCTTCATGCGGATTTCAGAAGAAAGAACGAAAAGAAATATGGCGATGTACACTGTCGTGTACCAGTGCAATAAATGTGAAGGAAAACCTCCTATCTATTCATTATTACTATTGTCAAAATTATACGTAAATAAACACAAATACAAAGCTTACCGATTAAAGATTAACAACTTACCTGGTCGATTCTAATTTTTTTTGTATTGCTGTGATCAGTCAAATAGGAAGAGGTGTACATGGTTGCAATAAAATAGTAGAATGGACAATATTTCTCATTAACAAAGAAATAAGTACTTCACCAAATACAATAACAGATTTATCTTTTTAGCCATCCTCGCTGTCTTGTCAAGTCAAGTTACTACTAATCGCCATTTTTTATCTTTACCATGCGATTTTTTGTTCTCCCTCTGTCGGCAAAAGTAGTCTTTTGGCATGACTTGGCTGAGACTAAAAAAATGCAGCCAAATCCGAGGAGCATAGAACAAAGCAATGGCGCATGCAGTTCAAAGATACGTTATTCTTGTCTTATTAGTTGTTGTTGTTTTAATGCTAAGCTATAAAATAAACTATATGCGCACTGTCCACTGCGGGGAATCGAATCTCGGATTTTATCGTTTTGAGTGTGCGGTGACATCTTTTTAGTGGATCACTGGATGATTCAGAATTATTTTATCGCATTTTGAAGCTGAATACTATTGTTTTGCCGAGCTACAACATTGGTTGTGAGGGACCATTGTCCTGGTTTCCTTGCTCTCAAGACCTTATTCTGCTGGACGTTTTACTGCAGGACACATCAAGCTCATGAATTAAACCCTACATCCATCTACATATGCTGACCTCAGGGATTGTAACAGAAAAGTAGTTTAAGCAGTTCTAGAAAATGTGCTTGTCTACTCGATATTAATCCATGTTGGGTATTTGTGAATTTGTATGTTTCTCCGCAAACTCCTACCACAGTTTTAGAGCTAGCAGAACCAAACTTGGTAGACGTACTCAGGATGGCCCAGGGGTGTTCTTATCAATATGGCTTAGCCTCGCAACCAATGGGAGATCAAATGCGGCTGGGAGATAATCAAAACATAATTGGGGACTAGGAGTAGGTGTTCAGGGTTGCTGAACCTTAATGTGGCACGGATTTTGTATTACTGCACCCCCTCGGAAATTCGGGGGCGTCATTTTTAACTTTGTATGCAACTTTGTCCAGCTAACCCATTCCACAGTTTGAAGTTATTGCAACCTAACTTGGTAGGCGGACTCGAAGGTGTCCTTATATATGTGGCGTAGTCCGTACCAAAGGGGATAAAAACGCACCCAGAAAGTTACACAGGCATGGTGGGAGTCTACGAATAGGTTTTCAGGGTTGATGAGCCCGACTCTAGTTTGGATTTTGCTTTTGACTCCTCCTTGTATCTCGGGGACGCCATATTTGAAACTAGGTTCATACCCCCAATCACATGATAGTGGGTCCAAACTTGGCATACGTGTTCAGGTACTGTGGACGGGTGTTCCAGATGTTTTATTTTGTTTTTGTTTTTTTTGGGTACGGACTACACTCCATTGAGGTAGCTATAAAGGTAATTGGGAATAGTATAGGAGTTTCAGTACATTGTTGCCTCTGTGATTTATAAAGGGGCTTCTGAATCCCGCAGCGGAGCGCGGGTTTTCTGTGCTAAAAGAAGTAATTTGGGATAATGGAGGAGCTCGATGAGTACATTGGGGTTTCTATGAATTATGAGGGGCCTTTAACCTCACAGCGGAGTGCGGGTATCTTATGGTATTGTGTTTAACAGGTGGCGAAAACGCCACACCTGCAGAAGTGAAATGACGTCATGTTGAGGTAGTATAAATCCTAAGGGTGCTTAGACACTACTGTACTTTACGACAAGAGTCACTTCTCTTTGTTTAAAGCTATTACGTTTTAAAATATGTATAGCTATTTCTAGACCGCCTTGTACACACACACACAAATATATATAAAGGCACTTTTAATAAAAATTCATTAGTTGATGCAGTTCACAAACAAAAACTAACATTTTATCTCTGCCGCCTTTAGCTTATGTAAGCTATTTGCTCTTTTATATCATTCACCAATTTCTTAAATGTAAGCTATTTGCTCTTTTATATCATTCACCAATTTCTTAAATGCCACGTTCTTCTAATTTGAGTCAAATTTTAAAAATCTTTATAAGTATAATTTTTCATTTCTGTGGCGACTTTTAAGATTACTATTCTATAAGTTTCAGATGATTTATTCTTGAATCTCGAATTCTTTTCAGTCGTTAGGGTAAAAACAGTTGTACTTTATATGATATTTAAGTTATGCTTTAACGAATTTTTTTACATCACATAAGTTTTTACTGCATGTGACTGTTTATATCAAGTGAGCTTTTTGCAACATATGTGTTTTTACGTCATGTGTGTGTGTTTATATCAAGTGAGTTGTTTTCATCATATGTGTTTTTATATCATGTGAGTTGTTTACATCATATGAGTTTTTATATCATGTGAGTATTTCCTGCATGTGACTGTACATATCAAGTGAGTTTTATATCATGTGAGTGTTTATATCAAGTGAGTTGTTTACATCATGTGAGTTCTTTACATATGAGTTCTTTATATGATGTGAGTTGTTTACATCATGTGAGTGTTTATATCATGTGAGTTCTTTACATATGAGTTTTTATATTATGTGAGTTCTTTACATCATATGAGTATTTATATCAAGTGAGTTTTTACATCATGCGAGATTTTACATAATGTCAGTGTTTATATTAAGTGAGTTTTTTTACATCATGTGAATTTTTATATCGTGAGTTTTTATATCATATGAGTGTTTAATATTTTTTGTTTCGTGTGGTGTTCTCAAACCTCCAAATTCTGTTGGAGGTGAGTATCCCGGGAGTAGGACTGGCGTCCTAGTTCGGACACCGGGTGAGAATGTTTCGGCGCGACGGGGATTCGAACCCACGACCCTCA
>NW_013665765.1:478654-505200 GCF_000517525.1 Limulus polyphemus
CACCGGGTGAGCATGTTTCGGTGTGACGGGGAGTCGAACCCTCGACCCTCAGATCGCGAGACGAGCACCTGGCCATGCCGGGCCAGTGTTTAGATTATGCAAGTTCTGTCCTGTTTGCTCAGAGGGATATATTAGTGTTTTAGTTCAGAATAAAACAGGTAGAGCGACTACAAATGTAGCGGAATGAGAAATTTCATTCTTCATCTTTAAGTCTAAATAAGCAATTTGTATTAAACAAATACGAACAATCCTGATTACTCTGATAATACATTTCCAATTGGAATAAGTAAATACTTTTATATTCACCAAATATTTTTTTTTGATTTCTTAAACATTCTTCAAATATAAGTC
Organism: Limulus polyphemus; assembly: GCF_000517525.1. Lineage (NCBI taxonomy): Eukaryota > Metazoa > Arthropoda > Merostomata > Xiphosura > Limulidae > Limulus > Limulus polyphemus. The sequence continues at coordinate 479,006 of NW_013665765.1, forward strand.
TGTATGAGAAACGTACATGCCTCCCCCTCCCGGTGGCGCAACATTAAGCGTGAGGACTTGTACCGCTAAAATTCAGGATTTGATCCTTGGGTGGGCACACCATAGACAGGCCATTGTACAGCGTACAAGTGATTTAAAAAATTAAAGTAAACTGTTCAAACAAACAACTACATTGCACAGCTCGATACATGTAGATGAAATACAGTGCTGGCACAAAATAAGCCTTTATATGAACGTATATGTTGTGGAAGAACCACGAAGCCTACAATGTTATCTTTTGGTGTAAAAAAACAACAACATATACAGAACACTTGTATGAAAAACAAGAACAATAAAAACACGATCTATAGTTGGCGCTGCAAGGTAATCTTGAAACTGTTTGTTTAAAGTTAAGCACAAGGCTACACAATGGGCTATCTGTGCTCTGCCCGGTTTCTGCCGTTGTAAGTCCGCAGACATAACGCTGTGCCACTGGGGGAGGGTCTTGAAATTAATAAATGTCATTTCGTCTTGAAAGTACAGTAGTATTAATACAAGTTACTTCAACACGATCTCCCGCCATTTGAACTACAGACTCCAGACAAGGTAAGAGATCGTAGACAATAATACGAAGCATATGTTCAGTGTCTTTACTCATGAAATGTTCAATATGATTTTTTGTTCAGGTGTTAATGTTGGGTATAGTTGATTGGACAACTCTACTAATCAATAATTAACTCACACTTTTAACTGCAATCAATAATCATGCCAGCCGAGAAGCACTTTGGAGCGTCACCTATTGTCATTTTTTCAAATATATATATATATGTGTGTGTGTGTGTGTGTATTTCAAGTATGTTTTCATACATATGTACCATTTGGAAAAGCTTTAGACTTTCCGATAAATTTATAAATTTCCGATTTGAACACATCTTTATAATCTGAGTGTATGAATGTTTTGCGTCGGAAAAAGACTTCCATACGTTCCCAAAATGATCAGTTTTCGGAAACATCCCTCTGCGTGCCTACTGCCAAACAATGTCAAAATTTAGTTTGTTACATGCCTTTCCAACATGATTTTATACCGGCTGTGATTGACATCTAACCACCTGACTTGCACATTCAAAATCGTTTCAATAGAATATACTCAGCACTCTGTATGTACTTAGAATACCATCAAATAAAGTCAGATTTAATTTCATCAGATTTGCATATATTATACAGATTATGAACGAAGTATACCATAAATACATCAATTCATTTTTACATTACATCCAGTTCTTATTACCATAATTGTTTTCGTTTTAAAAGAAAGTTTTTACTTGTCATGCTCTGAGTGAAACGTGATATCTCACCAGTTCTCTGAGCTGGATCATTGAGTAATGTAATACGTATAACCATAAGGTGTTTTATATAAGAAAAACTCATAATATACTTTATTTGAGGAACGGAAATCATAATTCTTATACAGACACCTACGAGAATCAGACACACTTAATTTCTGGTTACCATTAATTTACGACATCAGGATCGATTATAAGAAAGAGTAAAGTAATAACCTTAACGACGAGCCAAGCTGGCTGTTAGTCGTGTTGTCGTTCTGGTCACTTATTGGCTATAACAATTTAATGGCCCCACTGACTGTGGAATAGCGAGAAAACACCAATATTAAAAGTCAACGTAACTGTCTAACTTCCCATTATGTCGTGGAGACAATCTTTTAACAAGGAAGAACTACGTACATATTATTGCTCAAGGTAGCAAATGGAAACAGATTTAACGACATAGTTATATCTAGGGCCACTAACTTTCTGTATTTAAAGACAAACAAAGAACAGCTGTTTTACGACAAACCGAGGACGTACCCTTGTCTTGATGACCGTACATACGCAACAACATCGCTCCACACTTATCAATATTTAACACACTGAAAACATAAATAATGCCCCACTTAAAATGCTTCAAGATCTGACTTGTTTCCAAATACTGGCTTTACGCATTCATCATCGTCATAGGCTACACCAACGCCAGAAAATATTGCTATTGAAGTTTTTTTACACCATTATGGTGTATCACATAAATCTTTACAGGTTAAAGTAACATCACAAACATACATTTATACATATTTTTTACGCAATATATAACCCACAGGCGTATGTATTTAACTCTAAAACATGAACATTTTATCTCAGATCACATCGGTACGCATGCACAGATCAGCACAGTGAACGATAGAGTCTCAGACGTTACATTTGATAGCTTGATATATGTATATATATATGTGTGTGTGTGTGTGTTTGTACTTTTAACAAATCACTACAACATCCCAATCACATTTTCAGCAATTGATCTGTACACACAATATTTACGCGTTAAAATACCCTACCGTTAAACCTCACATATATATCTTCATGATTACACCTTTTACATCTACAGTTGTATTTGTAAGTATCATCCTGAAATTTCAATAAGTCTCCAGAGATAACACCATTACTACACCGATATCTTAAAATGCTTTCAGATATCACACTATTACCGCACATTCTCCTGTACCCACCAACAAACATCCCTTAAACATTTACAGTAATCAAATCATTACTACACTTATAAATCTGGATACATCACACCGACATTCCTTGTACATCTTCAGAAGATTGGGTAGGGCGTGGCCAACTGTTTAGTGTGCTAGACTGTGAATCCGAAGGTCCATGGTTCGCACCCTGTTTCCGCAAAATCGCAGTTCTCACTTTCGGGCCATGAATGCAATATAAGAGTGAGAGACAAGTCCAATTATTCAAATAGAGTAGCCCAAGCGTTGTAGGTGGATGCTGTTGATTAACTGTTTTTCGTTAGTCCATCAGTCCAAAATTAGGGGCAGCCAGAGCAGATACCCGATGTGTAGTTTTGCGTGAATATCCGAAACAAACAGATATCAGTCAAACATGTTCAGATACCACGTTATCAACATGCATTCGCTTGTAAATACAGCAAATATTCCTTAAATACACATTCAGAAATTATAATTTCTGAAGATGTTTAAGGAATATTTGTTTGATGTGTAAAGATGAATGTGTAGTAATGATGTGATCTACGAAGCTGTATAAGAAATGTCGGTGTGATGCACAGGTGTAATGATAGTATAATTTCTGAAGATGTTTAAGGAATATTTGTTTGATGTGTAAAGATGAATGTGTAGTAATGATGTGATCTACGAAGCTGTATAAGAAATGTCGGTGTGATGCACAGGTGTAATGATAGTACACTATCATTACACTTATGTATTTACCCATCTGTACAAAACATATTATTCCTGCACAGCATCAAATATCACATCATCACCATCATACATAAAACTGTACGTACGAATAAGTATTCTTTATAAATTTTTAGAAGTCAGGTAATCACCACGTATAGTGATAACGGAATCACCTATGATAAGCTTCTAGATATTCAAGCAGCCTGTATTATGCTCTTATACAGGCAACCTAAGTTTTCATCCTATACAGATCTGTATACAATGCGCTCTTATACAGGCAACCTAAGTTTTCATCCTATACAGATCTTTATACAATGCTACTACGTATGCAACATATATAAAACGCTAATCCTGTCTAGAAGTTGGGAAGTTGGCCCCTTCTCAGTGTCAAAATATATTCAACATTTTATTTCAAGTATGTTGTGTTTGTAGAATGTATAAATAGTTATATAGAATAATCAACTGAAGAGTTGAATAGCGAACTTCCCAATTCAGAGAATTACCACTAATATTCTAACATTTTAACCATTAAAAATATATAAAAAAAAAACACTTAAAGGTATAGAAGAACAGCATGTTCCATGAATGATACATACCGCACTCATTATTGATGGTTCAAGGAACATTTTGGCTGTTTTCTTTTGTTTATTGTTTATAAATCCTTATTCATATATCATTTCCATTTGGCCATATTTTCCATCTGTTTTTATTAAATCTGTAGTGAATATATTTTATATGAATATTAGGGAAATACAATTTTGTTTTCATATAGCTTTCTCACTACTGCTCATGTGACAGTGCAAAAAAGCCTAACAATGGGTTAAGAATTAAAATAACCGAGGATGAACTGGACGAGAAACTGATACATCTGAAGCGCCCACCTAGCTTATAATATCAGTATTTCGTTCATTTATTTGGTCTCATAGTCTCTTTAACTGTCTGTTGCATTTTAAAGTACTATAATTTCTCTCAACATTTAGGTGGTTCAGACTTGAATCTTTTTTTTTTTTTTTACAATTATTTGCTCATTTAATTTAGCTTTATAGAAAAAAAAAACGAAATTACGTAGCATTTTCAAATTTCATTTTTATTATTTACTGGCGGAAAATTTGGAGTTAGTGAAATAAAACACTGAATAGAACATTTGAAATTCAAATGATAGAGAACACCTTCAGCTGTATTAAGCAAAGCGTGGTCAACTTCTCATGAATCAACAAGCATACGACTTCACGTAAGATCAACATATCATAGAACAACAAATATAAGACCTCACATGAGACCAACTTCTCATAAAACAACAAATACACGACTTCACATAAGACCAACCTCTCATGAAACAACGGGTATATGACTTCACGTAAGACCAACGTCTCATGAAACAACAGGTATATGACTTCACATGAGACCAACTTCTCATAAAACAACAAATACACGACTTCACAGAAGACCAACCTCTCATGAAACAACAGGTATATGACTTCACGTAAGACCAACGTTTCATGAAACAAGTAAACAACTTAACGTAAGACCAACTTCTGATGAAACAACAGGTATACGACTTCACGTAAGACCAACATCTCATGAGACAACAAATGTATGACTTCACGTAAAACACCTTTAAAGTCAAATCCCTGTGCTACCTGACGAATCATCAGAGGTTTACAGCACAAAAACTTCGTATTTGGTATTTTTAACTTGAATGGCATGTTAAGCGATAAAAGGGCTAAAAGGCTGACCACAGGGAGGACAACCAATCAGTAGCACTCGCTGCCTTTACTGTTACTTTTAACCGACTATAACTTTCATAAAGCCCCAGAGCTAGCTAGATATGTAGTGTCTATCGGCTTGTTGCAGCCTTGGACCTTGAAACGTTTGATCCACAGCCCGTCATGTTAACCACTAGACCATGCCCAGCCCGACAAGACACCTTGTGGGTAAGTGTCTATTATTAATCGCCGAGCATCTTTCGTCATGTAAGTTATCACAAACGGTTGCTATTCTCTTAGGACTATTTAATTTGGACAACGATACTGAAAAGAAATAACAAAACAAATCAATGATAAACATTATCTTCCATGAACATCAGCTTTATAAACTCTCGTGTGCTTTAGTTATTATAGCACGAAGTTGGTATTGTTAGTTAGACACGTAAATGACGGGAACCTTCAATTTGTATTTGATTATATTTGATATGCATGCGTGCATACACATGTGACTAATTTGCATGATGTTCGGAAGTAGAAAATATCCCATGGAAAAAAAAAAGAGTAAAGCCTAACGATTCACGCACATAAATTTCTTTATGCACGCGCTTTTAGGTGAAAGCAATTGTTGACTTAAGAGGACGTTGTTGACTCTAAGTTAACGGTGATTTATATTGTGAACCTACTCTACCAACAATGCAGTCGCAAGGTACTCACATGTCACGAGAAGCAGAAGCCACCTAATCACTATGTGAGTTTGCTGGTTATATAGAAGAAGTTCCTTGGTTAGTGTGATGTGATATGATGTGGTCTGTTTGCGGCTGGGAGCAAACGTGTTCACTCTTTAACTTTCGTCATTACCTGCACGCATCTTCCCCGTAAGCTACTGCTTAATCGGACATCTGTCACGGAACCCAGCACGATTATTTGGTGAACCACCACCTAACCACCGTCTAATCGGTACTCCATTATCGTTAAAATTATGAACACATACATTCACTCGTCTGATGTATTGCTATTAGCATAGAAAGGCTTTTATCTCTGTTTATTTGTAGCTGACATCAAAGCCTTTACAAAGTTTTCCTCTAATCGGAAAATGAAAAGCACATTAATGGTGCTATAAATATAGGAATATACAGACTCTCCCTATAAAATCCTTGAATTGGGAAAGTGTTATATGTGAGTTAAACAGCATTTATAAAACTTGATGACGTCACTCTACAATATCACAGAATAGCCTTTATAACTTCAGTATTCGGAGCTCTTATTGATTCTAAAGTAACCACTGGAAGCCAGAATGTTTAGATTACAAAATATCGTGATATGGAGCTGGGAAAAATTCACGTGGAAGCAGCGTTTTCTCAAGCAATGTCGATAATCCAAAAAGGGAGCAATTACTTAAAGCATAAGTTTGTGAGGTATATCTTATGCAGAGTCGCGTCTGTTGAATGATTTGATAAAAAGGTTTATCTTATCTCTTCTGTTATTGTTTTGATAAGCTGTTACGTTAGCTGACAATTGCAATATTAAAGTTTTACAAAACAACTTTAATATTTATAAATAAACATTCGATTAGTTACTACTGGGGTTGAACATTGCTAAATAATTCTATAAATGTGTATCTTTGTTGTTCAGTACAACGTGAGTTGGATGCGTCTAGAACAATGAAGCAAATAACAGACGAGAAAATTTACAGTGTGACAGACTGCTTATAGCTGTCAAGCTGTAAGAATAACCTCAGCTTTAATCAAGAACGAAATGTAAGAACTATAATTATATACGTAGCTTCAGTTTTACTCAGGATCCAATATGAAAGTCACAATAATATACATGACTCCAGCTTTATTAAGAAACTAAGCTGAAAGTCGCAATAATATACATGACTCCAGCATTATTAAGAAACTAAGCTGAAAGTCGCAATAATATACCTGACTCCAGCTTTGCTAAGAAACTAAGCTGAAAGTCGCAATAATATACCTGACTCCAGCTTTGCTAAGAAACTAAGCTGAAAGTCGCAATAATATATCTGACTCCAGCTTTATTAAGGAACTAAGCTGAAAGTCGCAATAATATATATAGCTCCAGCTTCATTAAAGAACCAATCTGAAAGTCACGATAATATCGATGATCCAGTTTTATTAAGAAACTAATTCGAAAGTCACAATAATATACCTGACTCCAGCTTTATTAAGGAACCAGCCTGAAAGCCACAATAATATACATGACTCCAGCTTTATTAAGGAACCAGCCTGGAAGCCACAATAATAGGCATGACTCCTCGAGACAACACTTAAAGAATTTTTTGGGGAATCGCCAACTTTATTAAGGAACCAAATTCTAAAAACCAAACTATACATCACTATATGTAATTCGTCGGTGGCATTCTGTGGGCACCATTGAAATCATAGTAATACCAACAAAATGATAAAAAGAAATTTAACCTTTTTCATGATTCTATTGTTAATGTAAGTCTTCAGTTTTCGTGTAGTGCAAGAGTGTTTAGATGACTTTATAGGTGTTCTGAGCTTCTAGTAATTACAATAATGGGTTATTATGGAGAATCGTATTGAAGGTACTTCTCTAATCATATAAGTAAGGAATTGCACTTATGTAAAACTTAAATACATATTTTTATAAAAATAAAGTCAAACCATTTCATATTAGTTTAAAGGGATCGTACTTTCTATAAACCCAAGGCTGTATTTCTAGATGAAGTTGAAGACTTATTATGAAATTGGAGGGATCACAACAACAACAACAGCTTTTGAGAAACATAATTTCATAAACTCGAAATCATAGTACTATATAGCTTTTGATATTTTATTTTCTGGGTGCTTACATTAACAGAAGAATCCTGACAAATATACTAGTGAATAACGTCTGGAAACCATGATGTCACAAGTTGTTTGATAGCTGCAACAAGTGATTGAACGAGTCTATATATATATTTCTTTCTAAAACTCCAATATTTATTAAATCTTGTAAACAGCAGTGCAGAGATTTCATGCTGACCGCAGTAATCACACAATTCAAATATTAATAATGAATTAAGAGGTTAGAAACAACCATTGACCAAATATTACAAGCTTTAGAAAACAACAACAATAATACAGATAAAAAGACTGCCAGTAGAGCACAACCAATAAAAAAAATAGCTGCTTTACAAAACTGATTACGTTAATTTGCCTTAGAAATTTTATGGCTGTATTAGACGACTTTTAGATATCGACAAATTCGACATGTTTTTTTTTGGGGGGGGGGCAATTAATTCTTTACGTAATTTCATGCAAAGTAAAACACCTTAATGTACACGTGGTAAACCAGTAGATCAAAGATAAAATCCGCAATAACAGGAGATCCAGCTCTTGGTTAAGAATAAGTCATTTTACTTTTGTGGAACAAAAGAAAAATTAATCACATAAACAATTGGCTACATAAATAAAGCAAATTCGACTTTAGTAATAATTAATAACAAGCAGATAATCGTCTTGTCTTGTTAATTACTTTTTAATACTTTCACTACAATCTTACTCGTTTTTTTAGCTAAATCTTACAGAAGGCGGAAGTACTATTCATTGGATTGCGCTTTTGCTCGTCTATGTTAGCTTAAGATGTAGTATTTATATTTTTCAGGTTCTTCTGCATCCAACATTTTGTTTGCTAAAAGGATTTTTAGCTAGGTGGATATGGAAGGCTTTTTATATTTATTTTCTTCAATATGGTTATCGTGGAATTTTGTTCTGGCATCTTGCCACAGCATTTGATGGTTTCGTTCTCTAATGTGTAATGAAACTTACCCACTCAAAATCCCTTCAAGATATATTATAACAGCAACAACAAAAAGCAAGCTACTGCATCCCATGTGAATGCGACAATGAATGACGAAAGAATGAGATCATTTAATGTAAGAATCCATAAAAACATCAAACCACGCAAAACTGTTTACTATATTCAATAATAATTCGCCAAAATACCTTACCATAAATAATTAAATTCATCTTTATTGTAAGCTAACCAAAACAGATTTTAAGTCAAACTAAAACAGAATTACAAACTGTACTGTAAGAATCATTAGACTCGCTGAAAACTTCGTACAAAAAACAGTGCACAGGGTCACTCTGACAAGACAGACGTTGTTGTCTTTAAGAAATAGGACCAGTTACAATAAAAGAATCCTGGTTAGCAACCACTCTATCCTCCCACGTGATCATCAGATCGGTAACCTCAAAGGTCAGATTGCTTGACACCAAAGGGATGACAACATAAATGGCAACAATTATAGAGGCGATGCACCTAGTCATGTTCATAGGTTGGCAAAAGAGGTCCTGTACTGATGTCAAAAGGTCACGTGGTCTATAGTTCATTCTGCCATATTGGACTTCAAGAGTTTACCCTCATCTTAGATAAAAAAGTAATAAATTTATTTTCTAATATGGTGTTATGTAACACTGTAAATCATCTCAGCGTTGTGCATAAAGAAAGATATACATGGAGAATCCGAATAGCCATAGAGTTTCGGATCCCCATATTTTGCCAAAGGCGATGTTTACGCCATTGACAGCATATAAACCTTTATAGAATATTGCAGTGATATGAATTGGTGTCGAATGCTAGAAGGGAATGTCTGATGTCCAATATGGCTGCCATGAAATGGAAGGTTTTGTGACATCACGTATAACAGGCATCTTGGCAATATTGGAAATACCACATAATACAAGGAATAAGCAAAATTTAAAAAGTTATGTAGTTTACAAAAAGGACACCCACACACAAAATGTGTGGGAAAGGAGGTGAAAGTTCCATATTCTCCCTTTTTCTAATAAGCAATAATTTAGAAATGTGTTGCAATATTTACATAATTTTGACTCAGTATGTCACACTTATAATAATATGGTCATCTATTAATGGTCGTTCTTTTGTTTTTTAAATGATGAAATCTTATGAAATATATACGATAGATTTTTTTACTATTTTCGTGATCTGACAGAAGATTGGTTTTATCAAGAGAGATACCACTTTTTTTTATCCTGTTCAGAAAACTCTCAAAGGTGACAGAATGACAACCGAAACAATCTACTCAAGTAACATAATGAGATTTCGCAAAGTTATTGCTCCTCGAATACGTACAATCACAAGGTTATGCTTCAGTAAAACTTTCTCTAACCTTTTCCAGGTTCTACCAGGGTTGTCAACCAGGGCAACAAAATTACTGTAGCTCCCAAATGACCAGTCTTAAAAGTCTTCGAACAAAATCAAGCTACGAGACCGACTTTGTGAATCGCTCCTTACTCAGGTAATCTATAATTCACGAAATAGAATTTTTAAACCGGCGGCAAATGAATTTCCAAATACACACAGAAATGGAACTGTGGCCAAACGAGTCTCGTGTGTGCCGTACCTTTTCCTTTCTAAATGAAGCGAGTTGACAGTGTATGGTTAGAAATGGTTTCCTTTGGGCTTTCGCTGTCGTCGTACGGTTTTCGGCTACTTATAACGAATCTATTACCAGGCAATCTTGCGACTAAGTTGGCCCTTTTGGACTTCCTAAGAAAATTAAAAAATTCTAAATGTTTGACAAAAAAAACTTTTGTTTTCTCGTGCACTGTACGTCCCTCCATAAACAGTCTTTAATTTTAGATATGTATAATATAATAACACTGAAATCGTTCACATATTCAGGTTTAGCTTTCTAGTTCTTAAAAAGTACCTTAGTTCATTTTGAATATATTTTTTAATTGAAATTGACTTGAACAGTGTAAACTATTTAATATTTCCTGTTTCTAACATTTCTGTTAGTAGCGCTCATGACTGGTTTTTTGAAATGCTAGGAATAATGATGTTGTAAAGATGTGTTACACATAGTCTTACAAGACAATGCGTTATGATCTAAACCTAAGATATAGAATCAGTCTTAAACTATTGCGGTTCAAGTCGAATATCTAAAAACAATATACTATTAAGATGGGATCAGTCTAGTTCTTTGGACACTGAGCTTCGGACTGGAAAGTCTAGGGTTCGAGCCATTATATGCCACTGAATAGGCTTCGCACTTTCAAATGTGTTGGTATTATAGCTTTGACAATCATTTCTACTAGGCCATGTAGGCGGCGGGTGTTGCTGCCTGATTGCTCTCCCTCTGGTCAGAAGTTCTAAATAATGACAGCTATGCATGCTCCTTTATTCATAATCTGACCGTTTATTCCAGGTGTCGCATAAGGTGCTATTCAGGTTGTAAATACTAATACCAGACTACTAAAATGTTTATATTTATGGCAAAAAATTTAAAAAAATGGGTTCAATCATTTCAATTTTTGTTGAACAATGCATCGCAGATGTATCTACAGAATAGCTTTTAGAGATCAAACGCAAAAATGGAGGTCTCCAAATCAATAAAATTTTAAGCGCAAGCAATACAATGCACTATCTACGTCGTACCCACTTCGGTTAACGTTACAAACCTTCAGACTTACCTTTAAGTCACCAAAGAGCAAAATAAGTTTTTATTTGTATCGTAGTTAGGAAAAGAAATTATTAAAAATATTAAGTAAAAAAAGTAATTATATCATTGAACTGGCTAATATTCCACTGAGGGACATGGACATATAACTCTAAAATCCTGGGTTCGATTCCTCGCGGTGGACTCAGACGATAGCCCAACGTGGCTTTGCTCTAAACCAACCAATCAAAGCAAGCAATGCATACAGTTCAAAGCAGTTGAGGGAATTAATACAAGGACGCACCGTGGTACATAATGACATGAGGATGTCATCGAAAAGCAAATCTGTTTAATGAGAGTTTTTTTTTGGCATTTTTTTAATGAGACGGCATTTGAAATCTAATGGACATAAGCAACAGTGTCTCGCAGTAAAACATCTTTAGTTTTTTCCTGTACATCAAAGTGTTCAGTCTATTTTCAAGAATATTGTGGATCAATTGACTCACCACGTACAGACAACTAGCCACAAAAATAATGTGTAGAAATTGTATAAAACATGAATACCCTTGCTAATGTATTTACATAATTTGTTCTTTGTATCATAAATAGTTTTACAATAAATTACGTAGATCTTTATCAAGTTTTTTGGAGTTATTTGCGAGTTGATTTTTTGTTTTTGTTCCAAAAATAAACGGAATTGTTGCTTTTACTGTAACAATGAATACTCTAAACAGCTGTTTCCAAATATCTACAGTTTAGAGAAGAAACTTCTAAGTGTGAAACTATTAATAAAATAAAGTACCTAAAAGTAAAGAACTTCTTAGTTGGTTTTAAAATCTAAGGTGATAAGTTTTTTTTTTACATGTATTTTTAAAAGAAACATCGCGAACGTATCTGTTTCCTTATTTAGAACACACAGGTCAACGACAACATAATGTTCGATTTTCTAAAACTTTTCCTTTGTTCTACATACGTAGTTCTACTTGAACTGGTAAAATTGTACAATACAAAAAAGTAGAAACCTTTCTTGATCACTGGCTGATGGAAGTTGTAAGAGAACTGAATAATTATCTGATTCATTTCAGTTTAAAAGCAAAGTTTTGAATACATCGCTTAAGCCATCCAAGATGAAACTGTAATCAACAGCTTGATATATTTCATTTTTCTCTTTTCTCTTTTCATGTATCTACTAGAGTTCATATAATTAGGTAACAAATACACAAAATGTTTTATTACAATCGATTTCTGATACACCTTCCTTTATACGATCGTAGTTTTTTTTATATCTGTGAACATAATAAAACATAAAATTTGCCATTTTATTACAAAATGATATTTTTTTTTTCAGTAAAACAGGACACGATGATGTTGTTTTTCAGACCATCTAATTTTTCTCTTTCAGAAACGTGAATAGAATTTAACGTTTTAAGCCTAGTTTCATGCACAAATTGCTATGCTGGGTCTGCATTTACACAGGCGCTGACTACAGATAGTTATCTTGCGCTCCTGAGTAAAGCAGTGCAATGATTTTACCGAAGTCTCATACCTCTTCTCAGATTCAATTTGGTGACCCATTTGTCTTGTCAGGGGTGTATAATATACGTTTAGTGTCTGAGAAATGGCGGGAAAACAGGTCATTGTCATGAGCGGACACGTTTCTCGGCTGCGAACAGAGGAATCTCGTAATCGGCTTGAAATGAGCAGCACGAGAGTTTTATGGGCGCTATGGCCGCGACGTAAGCAGTAGCATAGGTTGAGCTGCAGGCCGACAGAGCGAGCTATGGCATGCTAAATGGAAAGTATGGTCTAGGTCTGGACTCTGTGCTATTTTCCATGACTTTCAGCTTTAAACTAGAATAAAATAGAAATAAAACCCTTCTGCGTCATATACAAAATTGAATATCGTAAGATATGGTAATGACAAGTTTAAATAATAATGCTCTGATAATTTAACACTGAAAAGGTTTAACTAAGTTAAAGAAATAAACTTATCCACTTATTAGTGTTTTTACTAGCCATAAGAAACATGAGTATAAAATACATTTTAGGTTAGAATGACTACATAGCATTGGATAATTTGAGTCTAATTAATGAATAAACTAATACTTTTAATATATAAAACACTTGGTTGTAAAAATAGTATCAAACAGCAAAGAATGTACTATGTGTTGATATTTTGATAAAACAAAGTCCAGAATGTTCATGTGATCATTTTTGTACAAGTCGCTTGTCCATTTAAAGATGTCGATAGTTTATGTCTGGGTATGTGGAACTACAACGATTAAGTTCGTTGTATTAAATCGATTTTGGAGCCTCACACGTTACAGGCCATGTCACCACGTCCGGTCATGTACTATCTGACAACCATGTATCTTGATAATAGTCCTGCAAAAGCTCCAACGTAAGGCTGTCACGTCCAAACCTCCACACACCTTCCTGCTGGCTCTCCATAATTCATTTAGTGCAAGGAGACGACGGTTCCCAAGGTCCAGTTCAACAGTCCGATCGTACATAAATCCATGGGTGCTGCGTCCGACGACATGACCGATGTATCTCCATATGGAATAGCATAAATACTCGTTTCATTCTTCACTTGTTTGAAGTTTGCGACAGTTGAACGAAAGGTATGACTAAGCCTGTTGTTAATCTATATCCTGTTGACTTCGTTTCCAGATGGAAATCGATCTTTCTTGATTGTGCTGGGTACTGTTGCCTGCGTCACGTGGAAGGACTTTGCTTTGTGTTTTTGGATTCTAACCTATTACAAAACACCGAACTTTGCTTAACACGGCGTGGTTACGACATGTTGCTCGTCTCTTTCTGGATGGCCCTGATTCCCCAAATGATCTATATTCCATTGTTTCCAATGCCATTAAGTACAATGGATATCTCCGTCTAGGAAATACACATCTTTATGATCTGAGTGTATGAATTTTTTTGGCCAAAAATAACTGTTACATGCACTTCCCAAAAGTGATCAATTACCGGTGGCATCACACTACTTACGCCACACTAAACAATTTTAAAATGTGGTTCATGTGGTTAAAATGTGATACATGCTATTCCACTGTGACTTTATATCGGCTGTTGTTGTAACATGACTTGCTTATTTGTGTATTCAAAATCATTTTGATATAACATACCGAATCCTCTTTATATGTTAAAAAAGTCTGAAATGTTATCATATTTGATGAATTAAGTGAAGAAAATACTTACTTGCAGTAATATAGAAATAATTTCATTTTGAGACATGAATGACATAAAGTAATAATGTTATTATTTTAAACTTACTAAAGTACTGCTCGTATTATGTTATAGATATTATTCGTGGTCAACTAGTATCATCAATATATATATATATAAGCCAAGTGTCGGTCGGTCACGCTCTATTTTCTCTGAATTACACGAGTCCAATTCCATCTTTTCTCCTGTAATACTTCATCCTTTGATTGCCCGTTCCCATTTTAGTTGAATTCAATCGCTAACATAGGCGTAAGTAGCTCCTAAATTTCGACATCTTTTTGCTGTATAAAATTCTGTCAAGGAGAGAGTTCCCAGGACCAGATCAGGCATGGCGTTATGTCTGTGACACCACATCATCCACATCATTATGACGTCAAGCTAGGTAGGATCTGAATAGAAAAGCCGGGAAGACTCCCATGATCGAAGACAAGGAAGTGCATTCGCACTCTATCAACGCCTGTGAAAAATAAGTAAAAAATTAGCGCACCTCTGTGCTTGTGAATTATTACCAAATAATGTTACGACTTTTCCTCAGAAGAAGAACAGGAGTGTATGCAATCACGTGGTCATCGTATGTTTTCATCTTTTATCCAAAGGCACCAGTATGTAGCATGTTTGCTTAGTTATATGTAGTGGATTCAGGAGCAATATGTAGCATGTTCTTGGTAAAGGAAATTTTATATTTCTTTTGTGTATTACCAGTTTTATACAGAATAGTTTTGGTTTCCAGGGGTTTCCCGTCATTTTGGACGGGCTTTTACGCTAGTTACAAGATAAATAATGAAAATATCATAATGTTGGTACCGTTTTGCACCTATCATGTTGATACCTACTGTCATATCTCGTTATGTTGGTTCTGTGTTAAGATGTGACTGTTACGTTTTCATACTGGAATTGAGTTAAAATCTATCTGTCGTTATGTTGGTTCTGTGTCGTCAGGCTGATACTGTGTTATGTATGCCTGACTTAGTTTTGAAGTTGCTATGCATATAGTGTTTGAATTACTTAATGTACATTATTTAGACATGACCAAATTGGTATTATGTGCTATCGTGAATTATAGTGTTGTGTATGAATTACAACATAAAATATTACTTTGTATGTGTGAAAGTTTTTCCTGGTGTTAAAGGAATCTTCCATGCTGGACTAAGTTAAGTATGAAAAACACGAATAAATTTTTCAGTTTAAGTTTAATAAGTTGCTAAATCCAATAGCATTTTGTGGTAGAAACAAAACCAAAACACGTGTTCATTTACAAACTTGTCTAATAATTGTTTGTTTGTTTTTGAATTTCGCGCAAAGCTACATGAGGGCTAGTTGCGCTAACCGTCCCTAATTTAGCAGTGTAAAACTAGACTAGAGGGAAGGCAGCTAGTCATCACCACCCACCGCCAACTCTTGGGCTACTCTTGTACCAACGGATAGTGGGATTGACTGTCACATTATAACGCCCCCGCGGGTGAAAGGGCGAGCATGTTTGGTGGGACGGGGATTCGAGCCAGCGACCCGCAGATTGCGAGTCAAGCTCCTTAACCACCTGGTCATGCTGGGCCACTTGTCTAATGAAATAGGATTGTTTGATTCAGAAGAAAGACGACTTCAACCACCAGCCAGTTGTACTAATAGTTTGACAAGATGATTTTCTGAAAGTAAAAAATTTACTCAGCTAAGGTTCTGCCCTCTGCTTTAAAATTTCAAAATGCCATGCAGCGTGACCTTTAGATCTCACCGAGGCAAGAACAAAGAGCACAAATAACAAAACAACAAAAAAACTTTTACATATGGAAACTTTTGTCCTTAATTTTGGAACTTAATTCAAAAGTCATGAAATAAAAATATATGTTTGATACCTCTATATCTGTAGATGTTAGTTACACAAGCTATTGCATGCACTGCCATTCACAAAGAGAAATACGTACGAATAATTCCCGTGCCAGCAAAAGTAGTTGCAAATATTTCTTAACTCACTCTTATAACAAACACATAAGCAGATGTCCGAGTTTTTACAACACATGATTAAATATCATCCTAATTTTGAATAACACGTACACCGCCTTAAAATTTATGAAGTGCATCAGGATTTAGTATGAAAATTTAAATTCTTTTTCCAACTCATACATCTTTGTAAAATGCTAGCAACACATATGCAGTCTGCCTTCAACAAACCTCAGATTATCCTGTTAGTTTATGCATGCCCTAAGAAAGCAGGTAACTGTTCTGCTATAAATAATCTAGCACTCAGTCAGGCCCACCGTCTCACAGGGGTGCTTTAATGTGTCCCGGGCGACCTGGAACAATGTTTGCTTGAAGTACAATAGAATTAAATTTTCATATTTCATTCTCGTTAGAGTTGGTTGTAATTCCAACGCATATACTAAACATGTATGTTTTTATCATGGTATTAGTAAGGGCGCTTGTGTTGAGAATTTTAGTGATGGCTAAAAGAAAAAGAAAAAAAAACTAAGCCAGTGCCAGAACCTTTTTGCTCGAATGATAAATTAGCATTCACGTTCTAAGAAACATAGAAATCTTTTATTTTCAGTGAGAAACAAAACAAGCTTGCAGTGAACTTTTTTTTCCAGAATTATGAAAGTTTATAAAATCTTGAGTAGTTGTAGCGTGTCTACTAATAAATGCTAAGAAACAGTATAGTAAACATAGTTTACTACTGGTTCTTGAAAAGCAAAATACATAAAATTCAAACATTTGGGAGTTAGCATCTTAAAATTTTATACTTTACTTCGTAAACCTTAAAAATTCACTTTGAAATATATACATATATGTATAATTACAGATAGATACATAAACATGTAATGTTCATTATTCTAGAACATAAAGAAAGTACTAATAAATTTACATAGAAAATACAACTTTTAAAATGGGTAGATTAAACGTTGATTTTTAACTTACATTAGTATTAGGCCTATCATATTTTTTATCATTACGTTCCTTATTTAGTTCCTTAGGTATATAGCGAACATAGTGTGGTTGAAAGACTTTTGTTGTACAGTGTTTTAATTCACATCATATGATAAAAATCTGTACTAGCGGCTGCGTACTATAGGCTCGTTTACGCATATACGCCATATGGGCAGACCAAGAACAGCAAGCAATAAATGACACTAAAACCGCCTTTGTTGGAATGTTACATTTGGATTGTACTTTGAACACAGATATTGACTGTTTACCACTATTTCGCAACAGTGTTGGTATGAAGCGAATTTGGTAATTTTTGGCTTGAAGAATGTCATTTATTATTGTATACAGTTTTGTTGTATGGTGTATTTTAATAGAAGCTTAGAAGAATATGACCTTGACTTTAACCTTAATGTCATTGTCACAGGGTAGGCCCACAAGACTACATTACGTATCACGGACAGCTATTTTCCTATACCTTTCCATTTCCGAAAACATTTCTTGTCAATGGCCTTCTAAGTCACATCGTATATTTCCTTTACTAATAAATACCTAGTACACTCTACCACTGTAACACTTCAAGTGAGTTGTTTGAATGAGAATTGCGAAGTTAACAATGTTGGAATAGTTGAAAAAGTTATTTATAAAATGGCATGGCATTGTCTTACATAACGTTTTTTTTTTCAATATAACTGGAATTGAATATTCAAATCCTAATGTAAACAGATCGATAAACGTTCTATTAAAGTTGTTAAATTACTACTTTTACATCGTAGAAAAATAAATAAATTTGAAACCCCGTGTTATCAGCAAATATCTAAATATTATACAAAATTATTATTCTTGGTCATTAACATCTTGACACAATAAAACCAAAATAATCAAAATTATTTCACTTTTTCCTTTTTTCTCTATGCATTTAGTTATATTTATCTGTACTTTAATAAGATTTATACACAGTATCAGTAAACTATCTTTCTTTAATTAATTAATATGCCGAATGTATAGATAAATGAATAATTCTCAGATTCATTATGTTCTCAAACGCATTTTGTAAAATAAAAGCCACTGGAAAGAAAATGTTACCCGGGAGAAGCATATATCTACTTTAAAATACACGAAACTTTCCACCAAACTTGTTTGAATTTTAAATAACGTTTATGTAATTTAAAGCAATATGTACCGTAACCAGCAATAAAGCGTTTCGATACAAGTCACTGATGCACGTTCATTTATAAATAATATAATCAAAACTGTCCTTCTCTTGATTTAATGTATATTCGATTTAAACAATCACCTATAATTTTAACGATTATTAAATACTTGTCTGTTGATTTGGATTTCAAATATTGATTTAGCTGTAATATCGTTAAAGAATGTTACAAGTGATGATGTTGTTGTTAGAAAGCAGATATAGAGAGATCTTTCTTAAAACTGTTCTCGTTTATACCATGCTTATTAAGAAAGGATATGCATGAGTTAATATAAAGAAGCTAAAGCTAAAGCCTAGTAAACCCTGTCTGTTGTCATTTGGTTCTGCAAACAAGGTAGCTACATAATGTTCCTATTGATTCTAAGAGCATCAGTTTTTTTCTGACCGTACACGTAAGGTTTTTTTTAGCCCTCTTAACCATACTTCATTTTTTAAAGCCCACAAGGGCAAAGTGAGTGGACTTTAAGGGTATGTGCAGCCAACCAATAATGCATATTGTAGAGGTGAAACTAAGGACAGTCAAATGTGGACCTGTTACAAACACAGTGTGTTATATACAATTTTCAGTTATTTAACCCAACAGTCAGTGATGAGTACTAGTGTACAAAATCTATCTTTTCTAACTCTAATTCTAAAGCTAAAAAATGTGATTACACTTCAGCCATTGAGTAAAAGAAATGAGTAAACTCTGATCACGTGGCCCTTACAGGTTTTGATTTTTTTCTGGTATAAAGTTCCCATTGTTCGATATAAGTGTTGTTAATCAGTAAAATTAGATAATAATTTATCAAATACTTTATGTCATGTTTCCTAGTATAATTGAGCAAGAAAGAAAAAACTTTTAAATATCTCGATGAACTGAGATTAATGTAGGATTTTAATTAAGTCATAGTTATATATCATTCTAATTTTATGCTTTGTTAATATATACCTTTATAAGCAACAGTGAATGCAAGATTGCTTTGTAGTTACAGCTGATAATTTTATGAAGGAAAAGTGTCCGAGTTTAGAAACTTCAGTAGATAATTAGTCAAAAGTTGGAAACAGTTCCCTAATTTATATTCTTAAACTTTATTTAATAGAGCCAACTGAAGTGTTTTGCAAGACATCAATTAGAAAAAAATCAACAACCTAATTTACTCAGAAAGCAGGAAATGGCCGTTACTTAATCACCATGCTTAGTACACATTGACCAGTTTTATTCCTAACTAACAACCTGAAGAGTTAACTGAGAGCGCGTACCGGATGCAGTTACATCAAAGTTATTGATTCAGCTTCATATTGAAAAACAACAGAAACTTTTATTATTTTCCCTGAAAGACAAGAACTAAGCAGTAACTAATTCTGACTCTCATTACGTATTTTTTACTATGTTCTTCCTTAACATTGAACACGTCAAAAAACAAAATTGAAAAGGAAAGTCAATACACCATATATATATATATATATATATATATACCTCCGCCATAACACCGAATATTTATGAGAGACATAGTATCTCGATAATGACTTATCAGTTATCAATGACACGATAATATATGTACCCCAAAATATTTTTTCCCGATTTATAAACTTTTGAGAATGTTTTATTTATTTCTTTCATTGTGATTTAATAAGTAAAGGATAACATTTAGTTTTATTCATTACAATTGGCTGTTAGCACAACTCTTTTTATTAAAGTAATAAGAAACTGTGCAGTTTCTTTGTTTTACTAACATCAACAAAGAAGTCAGCCAATCACAGGTAGGCAGAGACAAGTAGGCATATTTAGGTTTGTTTGTTTGTTGAATTTCGCGCAAGTCTACTCGAGAACTATCTGTGTTTGCCGTCCTTAATTGTGAAGTGGAAGATAGCGGGAAGACAGCTAGTCAACACCACACACCGCCAACTCCTGGGCTACTCTTTACCAACGAATAGTGAATTTACCGCCACATTACCCCCCCCCCCTTCATGGCTGAAAGGGCGAGCATGATCAGGGACTGGGTCAGATCCCGTGACCCGCAGATTGCGATTCAAGCTAGCTCCTTAACCGCCGTACCGTGCTAGGCCATCATTAGTATAATAGATAAAAAAATAATAATATGATTTTATTTTGTATGACAAGTGGTTGATAACAGCCACCAACTGACGGAGCTAGAAATCGGAATGGCCAGAAAGATTATACAAGTACTGAGCATAAAAAGTTTTAGCAATTTGTTTATTTCTTAATAAGCACTAAGCTGTGCAATAGGTTATATTGATATGCTCACCACAGGAGCTGTATCCCTAATTGTAACATTATATACTCTGAAGTGTACAGGTGAACCATCTGGGGACATTTTAAACAGAAAACCTAGTTTGGACATCAGTAGTTTTTGGAAAGTCAAACAAACTTATGTCGCACATGTTTGAAAATCATTTTCAAGCAGTTACGTGCACAGAAGGGTGGGTTCAAGCCCATGCAATAGGTTATATTGCTATGCCCACCACAGGAGCTGTATCCATAATTGTAACGTTATAAGCTCTAAAGTGTACAAGTGAACCATCTGGGGACATTTTAAATAGATAACCTAGTTTGGTCATTAGTAGTTTTGGAAAGTCAAACAGACTCATGTTGCACATATTTGAAAGTCATTTTCAAGCAGTGACGTGCACAGAAGGGTTGCTGGGTGGGTTGAAGCCCCCATCTTTCTACTCGTATGCCCCATAAGTACCCTTTTTCTGAGTCACAAAGAATGTCCACAGCTACTAAATGACATACCTGTTTACTCTATGTGAACCCGATAAAACCACAGTCTCCTCTAACCCCCCCCCAAAAAAAGTCTTGCTTTGCGATGCTTGAAAAGTGTCTTTATCAATAAAATCCTGCCCTTTTAGTGCCCCCTGCACTTCAGCGTTTTCAATTATATTAAAATCAACCATCTCACCACAGTTCTTACCTTTTATCTTTCCAACTTAGTGTACATTGTTTTAGTGACTAATTTATCAAATGTTAATTTTTCCTATAATGATAACCACCTTTCCAATCAGACGTTTGAATTAATTCTTCAAGATGATTCGTGGATCTTTATTAAAAGCATGAATATTCCTACGTGTGATATTTTAGCTAAATCATGCCTGTAGTTTGACTTTCATTACAAGTTCCAATCATGAAAATACATTTTCAGTTTCACGGTCAACCATCACTGACCTATTAGTCAAAACGATATTTCCAGTGTACATTTCAGACCTGTAGACTCTTCCATATCAGATCAGGGAGTCTTTCCATGCTTTAGTGAGTCACACATTCAATCCCACGGATAAAAGTGCATAATTAAAAACTACATAACAGATATTGGGATGTTGCTTTGTTCTTTGAGAAAATACCTTTATTGATGGCTTTAGTAGTCCATAAACTAATACATATATTCCTACCCTTGCTACTTCCATTTTTTTTGCAATTCCTCTCTATATTAAACTTGTAGTTTTGGCCTCACTTTATAAGTCAATATTTTCTTTTCTGTCCATGACCATGTACTTCCTTAATCACTGTTTTCCTATTTCTCCTTTTTTGATAATTTCTACTAAATGTTTCATCGTTTAGTAGCATTGAGGTCGTAGCCTGTAATGCGATACCGCTCAAACTATCATCACGACATTAAATGCAAAACTAGGAGCTACTCAAATGTTTGAGAATAAGTAAACTCTTAACAAAAATAATTCTATATATGTGTGTATGTTTGTTTATTGTTGTTGTTATTTTGTATGTGTATGTTTGTTTATTGTTGTTGTTATTTTGTATGTGTATGTTTGTTTATTGTTGTTGTTGTTGTTGTTTTTCAGAGCACAGCCACACCTTAAACTACTAAACTATAGCCTGAAAACTTTCTGGAGCACACACTTTCAAGTCCATGATCAACTCAATCCTGTGTGATAGTAATTTTATCCTTACTCAAAAAAAAGTTTCACTTTTTATCAATAGCTTCATTGTTAAGCGATAATACACTGTTCTAAAATCATCGAACTGTATACCTCTGTCATAAACTTATAATTTATCCTTTATTTCTGTGAAGTGAAAGAGCAATCCATATAAAATAACCGTAAGAAATTCCCTTGGGATTACAAACAGTCACTTAATTGGAATTGTTTAATGTGCTACACAGGGTGACCCAGAAGTCTGGACCCATAGGGAAAATAGGCATTATATAAGTTAAACAAACACATTTCTAATGTCACTTTTACATATTTCAGGGAAAAAAATACCCTGATAGTACAGTATACCAAGAACTGATATATGTATGGCTGTTAATGATATGGAATTTGAATAATAAATAAATAAAAAATAAATTGTGTATTTTTCGCCATGGGTCTAGACTTCTGAGATACCCTGTATATAGTGCTGCTGCTATCCATACTGATTGTAGTCAGTGTGCTGTTATTGTTCAGATTAAATAAATTCAGATGGTTTGCACTGTGTATAGGAAAGATTTAATCATACAGACTGAGGGTCCTGATGGAAGGTGTATTCCTATTGCTATATGAATCGTATTCTTGGGCAACGTATTTTTCACTCTTGTATTTTAATAGATGGTCCAAAGGTGAGTTATTTATGCTCCTTTTTATATTTTATAACGATTTTATTTTGTAGCTTATAATGTAAGTCAAAAGTTTTACATGTACAAAAACAATCAATTTAGAATAAAGATAAAGATGCGAAATCAAAAAAGAACCAATTATGTAAAATTATGTAAAACCCGATTTTATATTCATTCTGCTTCTTGGTCCAATTACAATAAAAAAGAGGGACGTATGCTCCATATTTTTTGTTTAATCTACTCATTTTTACATTATATCTTTACAAGGCTTGCTTGCCTTTTATATAACTTGGCTCTTTTATTATGTTTATTTTAACTCAGTTCCCATTCCTACAGTTGTGAGACGTCTTGACCATTTAAAATCACGAAATGTGTTTTTTAATCACTGAACGTGCTACAAATGTTTGTTTGTTTTGAATTTCGAGCAAAGCTACACGAGGGCTATCTGCGTTAGCCGCCTCTAATTTAGCAGTGTAAGACTCGAGGGAAGGCAGCTAGTCATCACCACCCACCGCCAACTCTTGGGCTACTCTTTTACCAACGAATAGTGGGATTGACCGTCACTTTATAACGTTCTCACGGTTGAAAGGGCGAGCATGTTTGGTGGGACGTGGATTCGAACCCGTACCCCGCAGATTGCAAGTCGAGCGCCCTAACCACCTGGCCATGTGATTTTTGTGTAACTTCTCCACTTTGTATACATTATGTTTTGCTTCTACAACAAGGAGAAGAAGAAGAATAACTAAAAAGAACAGTAATTGTACCATTTTTTGACAATTAATTTATCTTAATCTGAAATAGATATGAATTTTCTGCTTTGAATTTGATGTCAGAGTGTCTAGATATATTCATAACATAAGAATAGGGGCATTCGAGCATTAGGAAGAGTTTATTCAATTCCCCAGATTTGTTCAACAGTCTGTCCTATAGTGTTACTCCAGTTTTTCTTCTAACTACTGAACTGGACTCACTACTTTGCAAACTGCAATAATTTGTTGTCTTTATTTTAAAAGTGCTTTTTATGCACAATAGTCAGATTTTAGAAATTACATATGCTGTTTATTTAGTAAAACTATTCCCTAAAATAAATTACTTTTATTTTTATCTTGATTAAAAAGTGGAAGACAACGCGTTAGTCTACTTAAACATTCTGACTTTAATCACAGAGAAAGTAAAAAGACAAAAGATAAATAGATCAATATTTTTACCATTTTTTGAATGCTAAATTTTCTGAATATGTAACTGATATCATACATTTTAATATTGTTTATTATTTCAAAATGAATTAAAAGTAACATTCGAACTATATCTATCAATTGAAGCTATAAACACGAACGCAGCGTCTTACAACGGTAAGCCCTTCCTATTTTCAGGTGTTTAACGTCCCCCTAGGCCCTTAAGTCATTAGTTTTAACTTCGTGGCTGCGAAGAGCAAATCATCATTAAAATGATAAAAACTATTCATAAAATATATTAAGGTATGTTCAGACTAATGTCGACCAGTGTAATTTTGTTTTTTGCCAGCCCTCCTTTGTTTACTGTATGCTTGTCTCCTTAACAACAAGTAGAATGTTGCCTCTTTATGACTGCTTATTTTTCTTACTCTAAACAGAAGAACATTAAATGTAAGTAAACTGTATATGCATTTTTAGCATTGATTTTATTTGTCTAGCAGCATTTCACTTCTTTTTATCATATAGTTGTAAAGTAAAAATTACTTTGTAAAATCCTAGTATGCTTGATACGATATAAGCCTCATTGCTCAAAAACATCCCGAAGGGCTTTGATGTTCCAACTCTCAAGGTTTGTTGTATTATTGAAAACAGTAACACCAGTTAAAAGACTAATTAATTTTCTTGGAATAGATTTTGGACGTGAAGACATTATAATTTATAGACAAATTATATTGACTGTATGTTGAATGACAAATGAAAATTTTGACTCTCAATTTTATTTTATATAATTTGATTATTATTATGCAACTTAAAATCTAATTACTCTGTTATAATTGAATTTAAATACAATTATCCAAATATATAGTATAGTAATACATAATGCATTTTATTTTTAGTTACTTCTTAACCATAGATGACAATTTTTTATACATACAGTGATATCTGTGGGCTAATCAATCCATGTAGAACTCGACTTTCTAAATTAAACTGCAGCCAGTTATTTACTGGGATGAAATTACTCTGTTTTGCCCACCGTTTAATATCACGACAAAATGTAACACACCAAATGTAACATAAACATTGGCTAGATCAGAAATACTCTAAAATTAGCATATGATTTTTAAATAGATTAGTAACTCTTTCATTCATCTACCTATATAAGCCATTAATTTATATGTAAACCTTAAAAAAATTATCATCTTGTATTATGTTAAATGCTATTTTTCGTTTCGTAAGGTGGTGACTTGGTTTTAGTGCCCCTGTAGAACGGATCTTTCCGCATTGCACAAAAGACAAGTAGTAAAGACAAGTGTTTGGTTTTTATTATAATTCTCTAAAGCTTATTAACTAAATGGTTGTTGGTTTTGAATTTGAAAAGACAATGAAAACCAACTCAATAGGAAACGGTCATGAAGGTGTCTTTTTTATAATACGCTTTGGTAGATTTACTGTAAACAGACATATTTGATCATTCGAATGGAAGAAACGATTTCCACTGATACGTTTACGCTTTGGTAGATTTACTGTAAACAGACATATTTGATCATTCGAATGGAACAAATGATTTCCACTGATACGTTTACGCTTTGGTAGATTTACTGTAAACAGACATATTTGATCATTCGAATGGAACAAATGATTTCCACTGATACGTTTACGCTTTGGTAGATTTACTGTAAACAGACATATTTGATCATTCGAATGGAACTAAATGATTTCCA
>NW_013665765.1:506200-530075 GCF_000517525.1 Limulus polyphemus
TTACGTAATGGACAATATTCCACTGATACGTTACGCTTGGTAGATTACTGTAACAGACATATTGATCATTCGAATGGAACAAATGATTTCCACTGATACGTTTACGCTTTGGTAGATTTACTGTAAACAGACATATTTGATCATTCGAATGGAACAAATGATTTCCACTGATACGTTTACGCTTTGGTAGATTTACTGTAAACAGACATATTTGATCATTCGAATGGAACAAATGATTTCTACTGATACGTTTA
Source organism: Limulus polyphemus (assembly GCF_000517525.1). Taxonomy (NCBI): domain Eukaryota; kingdom Metazoa; phylum Arthropoda; class Merostomata; order Xiphosura; family Limulidae; genus Limulus; species Limulus polyphemus. Next base: position 506,455 of record NW_013665765.1, read on the forward strand.
CGGATCAAATTTCTTACGATACAAATTACACAGGCCTGCGACTTTAAACTTCATAAAAGTTGTTTTGGTTTTAATAACGGATTTTCCATAATTCAGCTATGCATGTTTCGAAAATAATATTCATTTCTTTCTATCACGTAAGGATTTTTTTAAAAAAATCGGGAAGAAAAAACTTTTATTTAGATCAAATTATTATTTCGTTTACCACAATGAACATTTTTTATTATTATGTTTATTAACAAAAATACAAACAAACTGAAGAAAATGGAAGAACATTGATGTCAAACGAATATGCATCCTCATTCATTCTGATTTTTATTTGTTGTGAAATATACGTCTTTTAGTCTCTACACTTCGTGTTGTGGTCTTTCTTTTATGTATTGCGTTATGACGTTTTATGAAACATATGTACGTGATGGAGAAAAATGGATATCATTTTCGGATTCAGCGTACAGGAATTACTGCAGAACACGTAAAAATTTCAAGACAATAAAACCATCGCAGGCCTGTGTTATCACTACGTGTATATGACTTGATACTGTTGTAAAAGTGCAAATAAATAATATTTAGAAATACGCTGAAGTGTCTTCTTTCTAAAACAGAAATATATATATATATATGTGTGTATAAAATGGTTGAACTAATTTCTGAAGGTGTTGAAAATTTCCACTTACATACCTCGGGGTCCCCCACTGGGACAGTGGTAAGTCTTCGGATTTACACTGCTAAAATCGGGGGTTCGATTCCCCTCGGTGGAAACAGCAGATAGCCTGATAATGTTTTGCTATAAGAAAAACACAAACACACATACACCGGGTCTGATTTCTAATACTACAGTTTAAATTCATAAATATACAGGTTATTTGCAAATGTTGGTAGTAAAAAATTAGACCGAAATTCAGTGCTCCCGATAACTTCCATACGTGCGTAACTGATGTTGCCCTATAGCAAAGAAAATTACAAGTATTTGTATTGCTCGAATTATGATTGACGAGAGTTAGAAGATTGTGATTAACGTCGAAGAGGTCTTGAAAAACTACAGTATTTAATAACTACAGACTTTAAGACTCATTTGCTATTGTTTAAAGTACCTTGACTTTCAATAGTAGAAATAATATCGAAAAACGAAACACACCAACAATGAACCTATATAAAAAATGGCGCATTACTGGTTAAAATTATAATTCCAAAATAAATAATAAGACAAGTTATCGACGCTAGAGATCTCACATAACGACAAGTTACGGTTACTTTAATCTAAAAATTCTCAAGCTCCTGTCTTTTGAAACTCGGATTAAAATCCTTTCTTCAGTATAATTTAAACTTCTGATATATTTTTTATTTTGTTAGAAAAACATTCGTGCTTGGGAAATAAATAATCTATTCTAAAAAAAACAAACTAAAAAATATTGAAAATACACTTAAATTTTGGTACTACACCTGATTCCTCGTTAATTTAAATATATCGGTTTACAGATTATTACTTCGAGCGTAGCCTAATATTTAGCATATCAGAGTGAAGATAAGAGGATGTCGGGCTCGATACGTTGTGCTGCCAAATATGCTTCGTACTTTCAGCTATTGGTGCGTTATAAGAGTGACAATCAATCCCGCCGTACGGTTTAAAATAAAACCTTCAAAATTAAGAAAGGGTCATTTGGACAATAGGGGTCTCTGACCTGCCCGTTTGAACTATTGTGTATGACACTCTATGTATTTATATGTTTTGGAAACAAAGAAACTGATAGTTGTTTTTAAGAAGTAATTATTTTAGAGTTCATTGAGAGTGAAACGTTTCAGGAAAAAACAAACAAACTACTAAACGTTCGATTAAGCCTGACCAGTGTTTATCCGGATTCTCTGTATATAATATTAGATCTAATCAGTCTTACAATTGTTCAATTTGCGTTTATTCCTGTTCATGGTTCCGTTGGTTTGAATTTCGCGCAAAGCTACACGAGGGTTATCTGCTCTAGCCGTCCCTAATTTTGCAGTGAAAGACTAGAGGGAAGGCAGCTAGACATCACCACCCACCGCCAACTCTTGGGCTACTTTTTTTTTACTAATGAATAGTGAGATTGATCGTCACATTATAACGCCCCCACGGTTGAAAGGACGAGCATGTTTGGTGGGACGGGGATTCGAACTCACGACCATCAGATTGCAAGTCAATCGCCCTAACCACCTGGCCATGCCGGACCGCAGACATAAGAATTAGGATGTATTGGAAAGACTTAAACAGCAGAAAGAGGTTTTTAAAGAATCAGACATCATGACATCTGGAGAGTTTTAATGATGAAAGAGAGTTAATATAGAGCTGTATTTTAAACAAACTTATATGTTTCCAGGAATAGTGTTGTGAATACCTCCTTACAGACGAATTAATTTACATATGTAACATACTTTGATATTTGAGTAGACAGCAGAACGAAACTACAAACTACATTTGAAAAATGTTTGTGTTCGATCTAATAAATTTTCCACATGCAAAAGAAACATATTTTATTCTGTAACTTATTGCCTTATTCGTGTTGAGTACATATTTAATTTCGGTTTCAATTTCTCAATATTTGGAGCATGGAGAATGTTACGATAGAACCAAAAACGAAGCAGTCTCAGCAGAACGCCAAGGAATGAAGTCTGTTTGTTTTTCTTTTTTTCTCAAGACTGATTCAATAAATCTCTTTTAACTTGATTAGTTGAATATTGCTATAAGTCCAGTATTGTTGAAATAATAGATTATTAAGTACTCGTTGAATATTGCTATAAGTCTAGTATTGTTGAAATAATAGATTATAAAGTACTCGTTGAATATTGCTATAAGACCATTATTGTTGAAATAATAGATTATTAAGTACTCGTTAGAATTTGTAACGGGATATACCTGTTAATTTTCAGGTGCTTAAATTTGGGAAAGCATTCAATTATATAATATACCTGCTTATTACCAAAGAGTCCGATAATTCAAATTTTATAAGTTAACAATCCTTTATATTTAACTAATAATTACTCAAAACATTGTACAAAGAGAATTATTTTATCTTTTGTGGTTGTTTCATTAAATATCCTTTTAAAGTCGTTTTCTGTCAGTATACTTCGGATTAAGACTTTGAAAATAAAACTTGTTAACACCAGATATTTTCTATAATTGTCAATGACGGCATTCTTCAATTACATGATGTTGTATATCCTTAACTAATGACTCACGTTAAACTATTAAATTTTCTAGATTAATAATATTCTTAAAGGTACAACATTAAATTTCATTTATTTTTTCATTCCGCTAGATGGTGTTACAGACAAGCTGTTCTGATTAGTTATGGCCAACTGAATGATATTCTCTAATTTTACAGATGTATACGCCTTAAGTATATTAAAATAGTTATGCACGATAAAAGATTGGGTCTGCAAAAATCTTAATTAAAGTTTTCTGTTTTAAGTTGAAACCAACAAATATCTGTATTATTAATAATACATATATAATAACTAAAGCTCACTTATTGGGCAGCTTGGATGCCACCAACGAAAATGACCAAATCATTGCTCATATTAATACGTTGAGAGATATTTTTTTAACATTTTTATGAGAAAATTACTTACAAGAAAACATACTTACTTGAAGTGTTATTATAAAAGTTTCACATTGTGTCCCAAAATTGTTCTCCGGTGGTTAAACGGTAAGTTTACGGACTTCCAATGCTAAAATCCGGGGTTCGATTTCCAGCGGTAGACAGAGCTTAAATAGCTCATTGTGAGGTTTTCAGTTAAAACACTCAAACAAAGCATTACTAAGAAAATATATATATGGTAGCCTGCTATTATAACGCCGCGTTTATGTAGTAAAATACACTGAATAAATGTAACATATAGCAAAAAGTATTTAGTAGTCTGACATATTTTAATGAAAGTGAATTAAGGCATACGTGAAAAAAGAAATTCTCTAAACCTTACCTAATATCTAATAGATGGTTACGTAGGTACTTTTCTCAGTAAGAAAGTAGTTTTTTCTAACGTTATCATTATTTTGCACACCTTCGAGTAAGAAAATCTAGTTATTGCAGAACATCAAAACTCACCTATGTACTACAACAATAACTATCTTAAAACCTTTCTACAGATTGCCCATTTTTTTTGAGAGCATACTATTAATTGATTTTATTTTCTAGAACTGGCAATAGAATAAGCGAGTAGATCGTTTCTTCTTCAGACACATTTATCACGGCTGCTAAAGAACCAATCATAGTTTCTTCTCACGATGAGGACCCAAACTTAATTCATCTCATGTACTGTCTGAGTTGGATAACCCAAACAATTCCACCAAAATGCATTAAATGAAGAAGAATAATTGCAGGTAATGCAGATGTATAGAGATTACTGTGCTATGAAGAAAGCGGGTAAAATGCATTTATTATGCATGATGTTTATAGAACATGATTTGGTAAATTTATCAGCGTAAATATTTTTCCTATTTGAAATAAGAAAACATTACTTAAAGTATATCTCGTATTTCTAATAAAGGAAATACCCACAATACTTTTTATATATTTGGATATTATTTAAATGTTATGTATTTCTGATTAAACCTCAAAACAGTAAATATATTAAGGTAAACACTACAGATCTATATAAGCATAAAATTATTAGTTTGTCTTGTTCAACATATAAGTTCTACATGCTACATTTCCTTATTAAACTAAAGAATGCGTTATGTATTTCTCCTGTCATCAGTTTGAACGCATAGAAAGAAGATAATAAAACCGCGGTCAGTAACTCTTCCCATCTAAAACAGCTGACAGATCGCTCTCGCGTTGCTTTGTTACAATGTACAAGAACAGGCCACTTAAGCTAACACTATGTAGCGGAAACCCAAAATCAGATTTGTATTTCCCGACAGCTAGGCCAATCACCGTAGACAAACACGAAGGCTGGCAAATGGCCAGGCCTAATTTATGAAGTCTCAAGGGGACCGGGGATTCTCCATCGTTCAGAGAACACTGTCAGAGGTCGAACCCGTAGCACACAATTGCTGATGCGGCTAAGGTCGAAGTTGATACATCTCTTGTAGCTCTACGCTAATCTGCAATCCAATCCAAGCAGGAAACTTCCTCCCCTCCGGTCAGACTCCGGCTCTGTGATTTCATTAGTTGAGCCACAGGAGAGTTTGTTCGACAGTATCTGATTAACAGGGGTGTTTCTCATGTGCGTTTAGAATACAGCGTAGCTTCGTGAAGTCCAGCTAAAGCAGCCCCAACAGCCACAGCATTTCTCTGCCCAAAAGCGATAGGAATAGCCCAGTATTTGAAAAATCAGCACGTGTTTTGGTAATACTCTATGGAGTATAGTCATATATAATGTTCAGCCTCTTTTCATGGGTGGCCGATTAGCAAATCTGATTGCCTTCTGTTGAGTCGCTTTTTGAATATTGTAGTTTTGATTGTTTTGCCCGAGTAGTGATCATTCTTGACTTACTTATTTCTTCTGATTTCGTATATCATACTATACTCAAAACACGTTCTTTCCATTAAACAATGTATTTTTTCACTTAACGTTTCCTTCTGCAGCAAAAGCTTCTTACAAATAAATAAATAAATGAGAAATAAAACGACATAGGAAACGTACTTAGTAAGTTAAGGTTGATGCCGTTTGTTGTGTTTTTTACAATGTATATAAGTTAACATTAGTAGTACAGGTTAATTAACACAAGCAGTTTTATTTAACATTGAATATACAGTAAATAGTTGTGGACTTGAGGATGTATTTTTTTGCTAATCAAAAACATTCAATAAACTTCTGTTACGTATAATGGAGTTTAAAATCTTAGCAGAGTGAATATTTATGAAACTCTAATCCTTTTGATTGGTTTAGAATTTTTGTGTAAAGCTACACAAGGGCTATCAGCTTAAAGCCGTCCGTAATTTTGAACTGTCAGGGTGAAGACAACTAGTGAACAGCACCCACCACCATTTCTTGGGCTACTCTCCTCTGATCGAATAGTGTGATTTGACCATCACTCATACAGTGTACCCCACACACCAAAGTACAGAGCATGTTTTTGCAGTAAAAGAACGATAACCGCAAACCCTTTGATACACAGACTGTGAACTTAATTACGAAACCCAATTGTTAACCTACCTGTTTTTCTGTATTATAGCTGTTGGGAATTAAAATGCATATACGTTTGTGGTGTTTCCTTTTTCTTAGATCAGCCTATATATTCTATTACATCCGAGTAATCAGCCGTAACACTGAAGTGATTCTGTGACTTCACAAATAATTTCATAAAAATAGCAACACTGACAGCTCTTTCAACACCCGTGAGTCTTAATTTTCTGTACTTTTTGAATGTCCTCCTTTGAAACAGGTTTAGAGCATAGGAACTGATATTTGAGACTGTTTATAGCCCTTTCACTGCAACGAAGACGTATTGAGTACGGCTTCTCATGTTTTACGCACATGTTTTAAGGACATATTTTCTATTCAAATCATATAAATTATCCACGTGTCAAAAGAACCACTTACCGCATATAGAGAGCAAATAACAATTATTAAGGAAACGAATGGCTAGCTTTAACCACATGCATCTAAGATTTACTGAATTCTGTCGACAGTTATAGTTCAGCCGTCCCGAATTCATGTGATTGTTCAGTACATAAATACTTATCTTATCCACTGAAACGAAAACCAATAACTCCTTTGAAGGAATATCATTGAAAGTATCTGGAATAATTCTGGCAACAATAATGAGTTTTCTGTCGAGCATGACAGAGAATAACGTAGTGATGACGTTGATGATACTGACTACAATGAATAAAAAGATCCAGACAGAATGGAATTGAACGAAAATCAAGAAGATGAGAACGCTTAAGAGAATGAACCTCGAGTTAAGCGACAAAGACGATTGGGAGAATCTTTAGTTCGATGCTGGACGAAGGCAAGGTTTATGCCTCCAAGCACTGATGCCTTTGGCTGATATTTAAATTGCCACAACAGGATTTCACGCACTTGACTATTTCAACCTCCCCGTTGAGGACTTTATCAATTATTTGGAACGTAAAACAAACACTTACGTCCAATTTCTCAGTGAGAATAACCTGAATATAAGGTATATGATAACCAGTAGAGAAATGAAAGAGTTTCTTGGGTTGAAATTTTATATGGGTATTATTAAGGGGCCAGTCTTATTTCATATGGGTATTATTCAGGGGCCATTCTTACAAAAGCATCTTAGGAAAGAGGTTGTCCTTAAGACATAACTTAGGAAATATGTGTTTCCTAAGATTGCTTCATGAAAGGCTTTATATTTTTAGAACATTTTAAAGTTGTTTCCTAACTTTAGGATAACTAAATAGGTGTCTTAAATTAGAATTAAGCATGGCCGTGTCTAAAATTGCATACAACAATTATTTTTATTTTCAGATATTTTACGTTGATACATTAAAATTGGCCTTGTGGTGAGGGCGTTAGACTCGCTATCTGTGGGTTGCGTGCTCGAATCCCGTCACCAAACATGATCGCCCTTTCAGTAGTGGGGGCGTTATAATGTGACAGTTAATCCCACTTTTCGTTTGGTACAGATAAGCCCAAGAATTAGCTGTAGGTGGTGTTTACTAGCTGCCCTTCCTCTAGTCTATCGCTTCTAAATTAAGGACGGGACGCGCAGATAGCCTTCGGGTAGGTTTGCGCGAAATTCAACAAAGAAAGAAAAATATATTAAAATTATTTTTAAGTAAAACATGTTTAACTGAAAACATCCAAGGGAATAATACAACTTGTTAGACAAAACTGAAACATCTATCGGTTTCAAAAGTATTCTATGACTTATAAAGTTTTCGATTATACCTTTTTCATAATTCACTGAAAAAAAAATCTTGTTAAAATATAAAAAAAAATATCTGTTATATTAATGAAAACTAAGAAACGTGTGAGTAATAAAACCTTACAAATTCTATTTAAAATAACTGACCATTCAATATACTATATTCTTAAGATACATTTTAAGCCGCTCTTAGACAAGATATTACTAAGATAGCATTGTGAAACAACTTATAAAACATCTTACAAAATTCATTAGTTTGATTTTAAGTATTGACTTAGGAAAGAACATAAGAAAGATCTGAAGATATTTTCGTGAAAATGATTCTGGAATCAAAGACTGAAATGTACAAGTCAACTTATACATTGTGCAATACTCCACTTTTCAATTATGTGCTCCGCACAGAGGTTTCAAAGTGTGTCAGCAGTGAAAGGGTAAATTTTCATTAAGCCTTATTGTAAGGTTTAAAAACGTAAATATATTTGTCATTGAAACTTATAAACTCTGTTTTGAACTTCAGCTTGTCCGCACAATCAAATTGGTTAACAAACATTCTAGTGATTAACCTTGTCCAATAGCATTTCTATTGAGTGCATTTTCTTAGTTCACAAAAGAAAAGATATTAAAGTCTTGATCTGTCGACTTTATTTAAAAACAAAGAAAAAGCTAATTTACTTGCTTTTATAGATCACCCACATAACTGCCAGTATAGGAAATCGTCCACATGATTGTTAATTAGAGAAACGATGAGTATTAGATTTGTTTTCTAAATAACCAGCTCTATATCAGCCGTAAATTGAATATGACCTGTTAGAACTGAGTAGCAAATAGTAATTATACTTTTATTGTTCACATGGTAATATTGCAAAGAAAACTACACAAAGATAAAATCAAGATAGAAGTATATACATTTATATATATATATAGGTCATTAGTGGACTGGTGATTATTGTGTTCTCGGACTGTGAACCTGAGAACTCATGGTTCGGAACCTGATGTTGCAAAAAATGCGCCTTGCACATGGGACAGGAGTCGTTATAAGAGAAACAGTCAAATTTCCACTATTCGCTCAGTCAAGAGTAGCCCGAGAGTTGGCGTTGGGTACTGTTGTCTAGTTGCCTTCCCTCTAGTTTCTAAATTAAAAACTATAGCCCTACTGCAGCTATGTAGATTTGTGCGAAATTCTGAAATAAACAGAAACACACACACGTATATACAAGACGCTCAACGCTCAATCTTCAGGTCGTGGGATCGAAACTCGTCACTCAACAAGCTCACTTTTTCAGCCGTTACGATGGAACGGTCAATTCTACTATTGGTTGGTAAATAGTAGCCTAAAAGTTAACAGTGGGTGTTGTTAACTAATTCCTTTCCTCTAGTTTACCGCTTCTAAACTAGGGACGCCCAGCGCAGATAGCTCTCAAGTAGCTTTGCACGAAATTCAACAAACAAACAAATGTTTATGTATTGTTTTTGTTTAATTTTGTTGAAGGTTTGTCCAGTTTATCAATTCAGCCACTGGTGATACTAAAGGTTGTTAATATCATGACCGAAATTCAGGAGTCTGAATCCAAGTTCGTTGAAAAGATTTGTGTTTTGAAACGTATTTGATTGTCATATGCTCTTGGTCTCCAGCCAGACGTTGAAATAACGGCAAAGATTATCCCACATATGAAAGGAACCATGAGAGATTTGCAACTTGATATTTGCCACAAGACTCAATTGTCTTACAAATTAGCATCTTGATCCCTCCAAGCAACACTAATTGTATGTTTAGTACATATATATATATATATGTGAAATCCTAAAGGTCAAATCCCCTTGTAAACTTATGACAAAATTGATGTTAGCATTTGAAAATGAATTCACATTTTCTTTTCAGTATAAGAACTGTTTGGATGTTACATGCATAATTTATTATTATTATTTGTGATTATTAGACCCGACAGAAAACATATGTATCAGAGAAATTTTACAATCCCTTTTCGTAAAAAGAACAATTATTTTTCAAAGTACTCAATGAATCTTATATCATTTTTCCAAACAACTTTTAAGACCAATTATTTTCCATTTATTCATAAAAAGGAAATTATGTTTGGCTTCATTGAAAAATTAGAAAACAAAATGTTGATTTTGTTAGAATGCACTAAAAAAAACATGATACATTTGCATCGACTGCGGTGTTGCCTTTTGTAGAATTTCGTTTCGAAAGGTCCAAGGTTAAAGTCGGAAATACACCGTAGAATATGTTCCGCATTTTCAGCCGTGGGTGCAATACAACTGTGACAGTCTATAACGCTAGTCGAATAAGAGTAGGTGCGTAAGCGTGAGGTGCTTCTGACTGGTTGTCTTTTGATTTGTTGGATTTTTAAATTAAGAATGCCTATGCCATAACCTTGGGATCTTTGACTTAGCTGTTCAGCTCGTGTGTATGATAATGTTATACTCTGGCTGAAAATTTGAAATGCATGCAACATTCTATTTTTTGCTAATATCTTGAGTTTTTATATAGTTTCCTTCCTGTTAATTTTCCCAATATATTTATCATTGTACCTAGTTTTACTTTTTCCAGTTTTCCGTAATTCTGTCTACGATCTGGAATTTCCATAGCCTTTATTTCCGTTTATGTCTCCAAAAACGTTATCTTTTTATCCAATTTTCTGTCAGGTTTGCCTTCGTTTTATTTCTTGCTACTATCCGTAATGTCCATATGTATATATATATATTTATATATTTATTTATTCCCTTTCATTTCCCCAATACCTTTAGTGTTTTATCTATGTTTATTAAACCTTCATTGTTTCTTCTTTAAAACTATGTTGAGTTTCTGTGTTTTTTTGTGGCCATTCTTTCCTGTTTGGTTTTCCAAGTCAATCTTATACAGAACGAGTTTGTTTTCTTGTCATGTATTAACCTGTGGTTTTTCATAACATCAGCTTACAAATGAAATTTTTACGTTAGCAATAAATTATTGTGCATAAACCTACAATTTAAATTTATGCAGTCTATGTAAAATATGGGCGTCAACGTATGTTAATATTTATTATTTGTTTAGGATTTTAAAGTATAGGTATTATTTCTTCTGTATGTATATGTCTGATAAAACTATGTGAATAAATACAAACGATCTTCGACGTAAAAGCAACAGTAATAACTTTATTGGAGCTCAAACATTTCGTGATACCTGCTAGAACCGGAATACAAGGAAAACATGAACAACAGATTAAAATACTAATGCTAATTCCGCTTTCTGACAAGCCGTTTGTATCACGGCTTTTAAAACATTGGAAACTCTATACTTAAGAAGTCAAATGATGAACAATTATAATGCTGACCTTATACATCATACGTAACGAACTTCGTAGCATGTTGTATGTTATGCAAGTTGAAATGAGAGTGTTGACATTAAACAAGCTGTATGTGTTTTGTGTTACATAGTTTACTGTTGATTCAATCACCTTTGTGTTACATGCTATAAAGTACTGTGATCACTTTATTCGTGTTGGATGTTACATAAAGCGTCACGTTATTTTTAATCAGAGTTGTGTGTTGACCTTTAAACAGATTCACTAGAAGTTGCGTTATGAAGTACAGTGTTGAATCAATCTAAACTGTGTTTTTATGTTGTGTGTTAAAAATAGAACTTTACCAAAGCTGTGTATATTTTGTTTGTTATGAAAGTACAATGTTTAATTTCATAAGGGCGTTTGCTTTGTATATTGTACAGAGTACAATGTTGTCTGATGTGTGTTTATAGAATGTATGATCTGTAGGTGTTGACGTTACTTCAAACTGCAATGAAAATTATAGCAGCAAAAAACAACAACAAAGAACTTGATCTCCATGAAAATGTATGAACAGGTTGTTGAAAGATATAAACAATTATTTTATGGTTTTTATCTGCATGACTCCATATCATGACGTCATCTTATGATAAGAGAATAAAACACATGAATATAAGAAAGTTAACATGGTCTAAGCATGTTCCAGAGAAGAAATTGTTATATGATCATTCAGGTTAACAGTTAAATTAATCAATGCCTTTCGAGAGATTAACATTGTATTCCCCGCTATCGTAAACGTAAATCGTTTGTTTCATTTCTTTATTGTATATATGATGACAAGCAAATGTGTTTCACTAAATACAGAAACCTATTTGGGTTAATGTAATTTACTCCAATGGTAAATTATTAATGTAAAGTTTTCCTCGAGTATTCATCTTTGTCTTCTAATCTGACAGGAGCTTGAAGATCATATACACAGGCAGATCTGTAGTACATACACAATATGGTTTAATTTCAAATGTACAACTGATTCCACTAAGAAACTGTTAACTTTATTTTTATACTTTGACAATACATCTGGAAAAAGAACTACATTTACTCTTCAGATAGTAATAAAAACATTTTTATTTCAGCCAATGTTTCGCATTGTGGCTTCATCAGGGCTAGTAGTACAAGAAGCTGCAATGGCGAAACGATGGCTGAATTAAAAAGTTTTATTGTTATCTGGAGAGTGAAGGTCGTTTTTTTTTTCAACTTTATTGCCAAAATGTCTAAATCTCTCCAGTATGTCCTACAAGTTATGAAAAACAACAATGTAGTTTCTTACTGTGAAGGATTGGAACGTGACAAAGCAATCGTAACGACTAAAAACACGATTTCAGTCAACAATATAACCAACCTTCCTATTCTTACATAGATTTGTGGTGTGTCATCAAGTCAATATTTTATAATTGTTAAATGTATAAAAAAAGGAAATATTAGATATTTAATAGTTTTTTATGTGTACAAAGCTTCGGTTAAAAACGATTCAAGATAACATAAATTTGAATCTGCGTTGAAACAAAAATACACGAAAACAGCATTAATTTATTCTTAGCTGAGTTCCGCATTGATTTGAAACAGAGTACCTTATTTGCTCAAGAAATGCACTCAACATTTGGTTAATTGATCCATTTGTAGCTTAATTTCCGTAAGACAAATATTAGGAATATTTAATGTTTTTTTTTTAGGGTAGGAGAACGTTATACACTTCCTCACAGCATGAACGTCTGTCTGAAAAACCATTCCTATGAAGAATACTTATGTTAAAGTAAATGGTTGGATCCATCTCATTTGTTAATGTTTGGAAATCCTATTCGCTCAATGAGAACACTAATAAGCAAAGGACTAAAACAGTAAACCGACAGGTACATATTCTACCGGTTTCATTAATAATATTCATATCAGCTTTAGCTAGCTAGTCGGTTCAATCTTGATCTTTGCGTATTATTAAAAAGATAAATCACTTGCGACTGTAGCTAATGGTATGTTTTTGGGGGAGAGGTGGGGTGGAATGAAATTTCAAGATCACGTTTGTTAGACAGGAACCGTTAACAAATGTTTTACTCAAGTAATTGGAGAAATGGTAATCAAAATGTTTCATTGTTATTTTTCGTCACAGTTAGTCGGGATCAAGTAAAAATGATCATTTTTATTAATGAGAAAACAACAGAAGAGTTAAGCTGCAAAGGGTTTGTTTATTTGTAATTAAGCAAAAAGCTACACAATGGGCTATCTGTGCTCTGCCCACCACGGGTATCGAAACCCGGATTCTAGCGTTGTAAGTCCGCAGACATACCGCTGTGCTACTGGGGGGGGGGCAGCAAGCAAAGGAAGACGGTGAACACTATTTTACTTTAGCTGGATTATTTAGAATAAAAACAACCACGACTTTCAAACTAAAAGATTTCAACTTCTCACATATAATACGTTAATGATGATTCGGGTAGCTATAATCCAAGAACAAACTGTTTGTTCCTTATTATAAGAAACCAAGACTAAGTCCTTTATTATTATCCTCTATTACCTATAGAGAAACTAGGTTAGTTAGACAATAATTAAGAAAGCAGAGGACTAAATATCTGAGCGTACACAAGGTCTACAAGACTATGCTACTTGTACCCAACACTAGAGGACCTGAAGATTACTAAACTTATTTCATTCCTAAGACCCCAAATCCATATTTACGAAGCGCTTCAAAATTAGATAGTTTCCTTCGTATTCATTTTATATCGTGCATTATGATTATTTTTATTCATAAAAAAATGTGTTTTTTACGAAAGAAAAAAAAATATAATTTTGAGCTTCTGAACTACTTGAAAGTTACTCCTGAGTACGAAATGAAATAATAGAAATACCAATAATGTCTATTCAGTCATTAACGTAAGTTACAATCTAGCATTTAGTGAAACGAGTGTTTTATTTTGCTCCTTAGCGGTTTGAAAAGCTTCATTATTATCATATTTACACTCTTCCACCAATTTTGTTCACCGGTGTGTATCAGCAAAAAGTTTACGGACTTATAATGTTAAAATCCGAGAATTGATTCTCCTCAGTGGACAGAGCTCAGATAACCCATTGTGTAGCTCCGCGCTAAAAACAAATCCACCAATTTTAGTTTGTTTTTATAATAGATTTGCGAATGAGGTCACAATTAATTTGCCTGTAGAATGTTAATCTGTTTTGGTATTATTCTGGAAAAATGTTTCCTTGGAATTCGTAAAAAATCGTTGTTTGCTATTGGCTCAACCTGTATGAAACAGATTCATAACTATCACCTAAACAGATTCAACTTTTATCAGCAACTTCGAAGTGCTCTAATTCACAGATACATTCTGAAAATTGAAAGAAAAAATAATGGTTACATATAAATTTTTAAAACTGCTGTGAAGAAAAAGAAAATATTTGTTTTATTCTACTGTATCCAAAACTTAATTAACCAATTTAACAATAGGTAAAAACTTAACAAAAATGGAGTACATTCATAAATATCTATTGAGTAATCTATTAGTAATTCGTGTTCCTTGTTAATAACTCATAAGTAGCTACCAAACTATCGGTTTTCGTTACGGAACCTGGATTCAGAACTTATATTGAATGCGAGTTTAAATCTTAAGCGATTAGATTAAATAAACTCGTAAATCTAAGCTTCTTGGATCTCTGGCGAGTCTCTGTGTGGTTGGTTGTTTTTTTGTTGGCTTCTTCGGTGGTTACTTTTTACATATAAAAGCTCGATTATAATCAACTTAGTAGGAGAATACGTCTCTGTGCATGAAAGCTAAATTATCTGAGAATGATATAATTATTTCATGTTTCCTGAAGTGGACAAGACACATTGTTTAATGCCTTTTCCATAAAGATATCAAACACTATTATATATTACAAATCATAATGTATTAAAAATATTATCACTTAAAGCTACCGGGACATTACACAAAGATTAATCCATGTAGTAGCGGGAAAACAAGTTTTCTAAGCCTCTTACTTTTACTACTTATAGTACAGTATCAACAAAGAAAATTGTACAAATAGAGAACTGAATTAATACTCCAAGATATTCCATGGGAAGAAAAAACAGAATGTAGTAATCAATTTTTGGATCACCTATGAGTGGATTGAAACCAGAGCTGATCAGGCGAGGCCCCGCTAACCGAGCTAAAGGGTTAACACATTAGCTAATTCACACAACCACATCCTTCACATAGGGTCGTGGTACGATCACTCTAGTTAAGCGGCAACTTTTCGTGACATAATTCAAATTTTGCGGCATCACAACAAGCGATTGCTTTACCACCTGAGCTAAAGGTTAATCTGCTAGCTATTGTCAGTAATGGACTTTTTAACTAGTCATACAAACACATGTGCACATTGGCTTAATTGTTATGTAACTATGCCAGTTAGGGCAGTATGTTAGTTTTGTTAGCCTTGCTTTTTTGTTACAGGCAATTTAAGTTATAACAAGGTGTTATTTTATAAAGGTAAAAAGAATATTGTTTAATGATAGAACATAATCTTAAACTTTCTTCCTGTTAAAGTATTTTGTAAATTTTCTGAAGTTAAGTAACGCTCTAGCCAATATAAATATTTCACGCTACGAACAGGGATAAACCAAGAGTAATGGGATAATAGTTATTTGTATTTATGCATGTCTGTTTATTTATTACTGATAGTGTACATTGTTAAGCATAACAAAATGATCAAGGACATCGTCCAATCACTGTGTAGTAAAAATTAAAAAAAATATTATTTTATATTGTTTTTTTTTATTTAATAAAATAGAAGGAAGTCAATTTTTAGTGCAAAAAATCAGTCTATGTGTGTGTTGAGTATTACCTAAAAGTTAATAAAAATTCATCAACTTATTATGTGTTCCCATGTATTAGATGTCATTAATTTACCGAATTACTAGATTTGTTTGAGTTAATATAAGAAGATAATATCTTAAGACTGAATAATTTCAAAACATAAATATGTTTCGTATTAATTTGTGCTTAAAATCATAACTGTGGTGTTTACATTCTATTTTATTGGACTGATCCCTATTTAACTGTAGTAATGCAAAACGTGATATTCAATTCAACTCATTCTGTCACAACTTTCCATGTGTTACTTGCAGGGTTAACCGTCTAACCTTAATAAGAAAGTATTTGGACTTTTAACCTTAACAATATCAAAATCACCTATAAATCAATTCAAACTGTATCTACTTACAATACGTCAAATAAGTGATATAACAATTCTTTGAAATTCAGCACGCTATTACTCTTCAAATAAAATCTATCGATACAGTCTTGGGCCTAATGCTTATTTAATTGCGTAACAATCAAGCGAAACGATTAAGATATAGTACGAAGTAATAGAAATTAGCTCCAGAAGCTAGTGGTGTAATATGCCAAAATTATTTTAGAAAATTTGTCTATGAGAAAAAAAAAGTTACTACCCTTATTTACCATAATTCTAGAAAGCTCTAGAATCAAACCAATCATCAGATTTATCACAATAAATAATCTCCGCGAAAGGCACCTTTGTCATTTAAGCATTATTAAACAGAAATTTTGATTGGGCGAAACAAGGTGCTGAAGTATATCAAATATAGTTTTAAGTCGATAACCTGGATGCCAACGTTACTTTGTTTTATTATTTGCTTTAGCTGTCTAACTAAAAACAGAGAAACAAAAATGCCTTTCGCTTTTATGTATATAAACACGTCATAGTGACCACGTATCAACGAAACACGTTTATACAGTGTTGATCACCGGATACTTCATGAGAGATTCTAATGAAGGTGTTCATTCTAAAAGCATATAAAGAGAGGTAAGATACAAGGAGGCTTTTGGAACACGCTAATAACATTGAAAAGAATTATTACAGCAGATAAAATATACTACACTGAATTAGCAATAAAGATAATTTAACATCGAAGTATTCACTTTTCTTAGCAGCAATTAAAATTGCGTCATCCTTTTTGTTTTAATCTTATAATTACAATGAGATTCATAAAGCTTCACTTGACTTAAAACATTACATATACATACGTCTTCACGTCGTGTAACTCAGTAAACATTGCAGTATTTATTCTCTCTTTTTTTTTTGTTTTAGCTCTGTCCGCTAGAATCAACAGACTGTGTAATATTAAAAATTGAGTCATTAAAGAAGATGCATTTAATCATTACTGGTTCAAACAACATATCTCATGTGTCTCTTCTTAATCCATCTCTTCATTCTGCATTTGGTAATTACTGAAGAAGTTGTTGAACCTGCTGAACTTCGGCGTGTTGAGTTTCTTTGTGACGTCGGAGATCAACCTTCCTCTGAAAAGCGCGTCCACAAACGTCGCAGGAGAAAGGCTTGTAGCCGGTGTGCTTTCTGCTGTGTGTGATCAAGTTGGACGACTGACTGAAAGCTTTACCGCATATCCCGCACTTATGGGGTTTTTCTCCTGTGTAAAATATATAATGTGTGAAGAGTCTTAATTCATTTTCTGAAACCTACAGGGCAATAAGTAGCATTCGTGAATTATTATTAAGTAGATATATAATCAACCAATCGGTGGTGAAATGATCACTTTACTATTCATTCTTACACAGACGAAAAAGCAGGAGGTATACGTAATTTAAAAGCCACACTCATTAATTAAGCGTTAAAATAATTATAGCACAGTTATAATAAGAAGGTAATAATTCTAAAACACACACACACACACACACACACATCAGTTTGAATGTATAAAATAAATTATAGAATGGCAAATAATTTTGTCTCTTTCTCTCTCTTTTATTGTGTATAAATCATTCTTTCACTGACCTGTATGGATATAGGTATGTTTCTTCATGTCCGACTTCTGGTGAAACCTTTTGCCACAGTACTGACAAGGGTAAGGTCTGGTATCGGAGTGAATCAGCAAGTGAGTGGACAGAGTGGACGACCTCTTGAACGACTTGCCGCACTGCTTGCATTCGAAACTCTTCTCTGCAGTGTGGATAGCACGATGCTGACTCAAGCTTACTTCATGGCCAAAAGTTTTATTACATAGTTCACAGGCAAAGGGCCTTTTTCCGCTATGAGACCGCCGGGCATGCACTTCCAGGCCATGGGGAGTACTAAACATTTTGTTACATTTAACGCAAGAGAAGACGTCCCCAACAGCCATAGGCTTAACCACAGTGTCAGGCTCAGAACCTACAGAAAACCCGGACTTACTGGAACAGGGAGCTGCAAGACTGTAAAAAGGAAATCCAAAACAAGCGGATATTCCTCCTGGAAAAGGACGAAACATTTTTTCGTGGGCTGACAACGTGAGTCCACCCGGATCTTGAGTTCCCAGACCAAGTAAAGGGGACGTTGAGGTGGAAGGTCCGCGAAACAGAGGTGTTTGGTGGGATTCTGACAAGAAAAACGAGCTAGATGGAAACTCGGATGGCCAAGAGGCTAAGCCTAATGGTCGATAATCAGGCCTAAAAATTGAGTCAATAAGAAGGGAGCGGGCTTTACTTGAAGATTCTTCTAATGTGGTCGTAGTTCTGGACGTATCACCCTTGTTACCTAAAACAATAATTCAACATAAAATTCACACATAAGAATTTCTTTCTACAGACACTCATATCACAATGTTGCCTCAGTATATATATTAACAACACCCTCTGCTTCTTATAAATCAATTCACTTGGTTGTAAGAAAATATTTTCTTTCGCGATATTTGTAGCAGCAAGGTTTTTTTTTTAGTAACAAGTTGCCTAAACATTATTGATCGCCTCGGTGTCGAACATTGTTTGTTACAAATGTATTCGTTAAATGTTACAATTTTCACACGAGAGTATGAAACGGTTATCGCTCAACAGCATTGGTTAACTATCATTAACAACTTGATTTTTACTGAAATATATTTACTTGGCTTAACTCTTAATACCTTGCACGTATTTGCTTATTACAATGATTGATTTGTTTTTTTTTGTATTAGTGCAAAGCTACACAAAGGATTGGCTGTCCATCGCGGGGAATCGAACCCTGGATTTTAGCTTTGTAAGCTCAAATACTTGTTGATGGCCCCTCCCGGACAATTAAAAAAGAGAGATAATCTTAAACTTTCTAGTGGACGTTACTTTATTACTGTAAAGGTGCTAATTGTTAGTTTGTTTTTGAATTTCGCGCAAAGCTAATCGAAGGCTATGTGCTCTAACCGTCCCTAATTTAGAATCGTTAGACTAGAGGGAAGGCAACAAGTCAATACTACCCATCGCCAACTATTGGGCTACTCTAATCGAATAGTGGGATTGACCATCACATTATAACGCCTCCACAGTTGAAAGGACCATAATATTAGGTGATGGGATTTGAATGTGCAACCCGCAGGTTGCGAGTCGAGTGCTCTAACCACCAAGCCATACCAGTCACTTATGGATTAGTCTGTGTTAAATTTGATCATAATTGGAATAAGATACTTGGCTACCTTTAGTTAAATGCTATTTGGCTTGGCTATCTTTAGGAATATTTGTTGACTATCTTGAGAAATATCCCTGCCAATCTTTAGAACTGATTCAGGACTGCCTTCAGTGCCCCTGTGAGGCCGCAGGGGGTACCAAGTCGTCGGGACCTAATGGGTACTTCGATGGTGTCAAATATTCTGAGTTATCTTGCTTCAGTTAAAGCATATGATATAGTAAATATAAAATATTTTATAACTATTGTACTAATTCAGTACGAGAAGTAATTGCCAATTTAATTTCACTTAGTTGCCAAAAGTGTATAATAATAATGATTTGTTTGTTTGTTTTGAAAACAAAGCCGCATTGGGCTAATTGTTGTGTCAACTGCGGGGAAACGAACCTCGGATTTTAGCTTTGACACTTGTACATTTCATGTATATGAGATGTTATGATTGTTTCGTTTTATTTATCGTATTTTACATAAGTGTTTGACAGTACACCTATCCCAAATAATATACCTATAACTATTACTGCAAACCAAGTTATCACATACGCAAATCAATGACGTCACAGATCAGATATGTGGTAGCACGTTTGAGAGCCGTCTCGAAAGTCAGTGTTCTAACGTTCCATGGTAGGGGAAATGTTATAAAGAAAGCGTGCGTGGAACAGTTTGAAAGTGATTCAGAAATGATAAGGGCAAAAGTTGCAAAAACAGAAGTAGCCAAGCGAAGAATTCCAAACGAGAAATAGCTTAGGGTGGAGGAATAAAACAAGTATTAAATTAATCAATAATTAAAATTTATTACTAATGATTTAAATTAATGTTTATTTACAAAATGGGTGAGTGGTAAGAAAATATTGCAATGTTTTCTTTCTCCTTTAATTTTTTTGTTGGCAAGGAAATGCAGCTGACTGAACAGGATTCTTTCTTCCAAGCAATATACCTTTTCAAAAATGCTCTAGAATCTCACAAGGAAAACATTTCACGTATGGAATGCTTCAAAAATAAAAGAAATGAGAACTTCAGCTGGAAACTTATTCGACGTTAAATAATAGAGCTCAAATTTAATCGAAATTGAACGGCAGAATTAGCATATATATTTAACAGGATAATTGCAATAATTATGTATTTGGCAAAAAGAAATCAAGCTTTTCGCGCAACTGTTAAAAGCGTAAGCCACCTTAGAACCATTTTTTAAACCCAAGTAGAACTGATGCCAAAGTTTAATTCCATAATCAATGAACATTCTCAAAGATTCACAGAAACGAAGTAAGTCTTCAACATTTTAGCCTTGAGTTAATACATCTTTTCTCAAAATAAGTCAGTAATGAAATTCTGAAAATTCAACATCTGAAATAGCATTCTATAATGGCCAGTTGACTAAGCCTCTGACGTAAGTTATCAAGAACAGCTGTCAGAAGTTCTAAGAACGGTGAATATCCAAGGAACGGAGATAAATGTTGAAGAAGATTTCATTCCCTTCATTTAATGTTAAGGCGACACTTGGAACTGCTCTATTAGAGGTGCCCCCCAGTGGCACAACGGTAAGTATGCGGATTTACAACGCTAGAAACCGGGTTTCGATACCTGTGGGGGGCAGAGCACAGATAGCACATGGTGTAGCTTTGTGCTTAACTTCAACCAACCAACCAACTATTTGAAGTTATTCTTGAAGAGATTGAAAACATGGAATACAACTCAAAGAATGCTAACAGTGTTAAAAAAGACCAACACGAGGTTGTGCAATCCAGGTTGTTGCAGTTAAATGAAATGACAGTTTTCTTTCCTTGTGGCTGTCACTTTTTGTACCTTATACTATGTGATGCTGTAGATTCTTACAATTGGTAAAAAAAGTTTTTTTTCGGTTTTCTTTAAAGAATATATACTGTTGTTGCAGCATAAACTAGCAAATGTAGTATTTTGAAGTCCTTTGCAAATATCACTCTATACCCTAAATGTGAGTGTCAAATTGAAAGTGTAAAAACGGTAAGATACCAAGAGAAAGATATATTGAAGGCCTTGATGAAACTAAATGAAACTATAACGGATATTCAACCTATTCCGAAGCTAGATCATTAGCAGCTGAGATGTCATCATATAAATGTCTAATTTATTTAGCAGTTTGGCATGATGTTTTTGTATGAATAAATATATTCAGTAAGAATTGCAGAGCCCATCTATGTAAATTGATATTGCTAGAAATGTAAGCAATGTCATACGAAGACTCTTTTTTTTTTCAAACCAAAGAAGAGTTGTAAAGATGCCACGACAATTGCTAAAGAAGTGTCATGATTCTTAATAGTTGTTCAAGAATTACCATCAAAGACTCGAATTAGACAAAGGAAGCTCCCTGCTAGTTAAAAATTTCAGGATGAGTCAATCACTGCTGCACAACAATGGTTCAAAACGTTTTTTTATATTCTAAGGAACTGTGCTTTCATGAAAATTGGAGACAAGTTTGAGTTGTTTCGAGATTACATCTTAATATTTGGAACCCTATGCCACGTTTATGCAATTCAAAATGTAGTGCCCAATGCACAAGTAAAATCGTTCATGGATTTAGCTGTAGCACGATGGAGCTGAGTCACATATTAACGGAATTGATTTAGCAGCGGTTGAGCTAGCAACAATGCTCCTACACATTTGGTGCCCCTGGCACACTGCGTTTTATTTACAAAAATGATTTAGCAGTAGTATCTCCCAATGTGTACATTGCTCTTAGGGCGTTGCTCACAGCTCCGCGAACTGTTGCACCTGTTGAGAGGAGTTTTTTCAAAGTTATAAACCTATTTGACATCGTAGATGTTTCAGGAGCATCTCGCAGGGGTCGCTGCTGTGCCCATAGAAAGAGATGTTGCAAGAAAGTTGAATTTCCAAAAAGTTGTCCAATAATTCGTAAAAAAGAGAAATCCAGAACTAAGTTGGAACATTCTAATAACTACGTAAAAAAAGAAGGTGAATGCGAAAATTTATATTTCTTAATATGTATGACAAATGTTCCACTTTCACTCCAAACTCAGGTACTTCGGTATTGGTTCTCCGCTGGGACAGAGGTAAGTTTACGAACTTACAACGCTAAAATCTGGGTTCGATTCCACGCGGTGGACACGGCAGATAGCACAATGTGGCTTTGCTCTAAAACTAACAAACAATCTTGGGTATTGAAAGCAACCCATAATTAAATAACTTGCTGGAGGCTAGAAATTTGTCGCAACTGTCATGAACATATCCTTATGAAACGTTTCTTATGAAGCTGTAGAGAACGTTACTTGCCTATCTTTATAAAAGAAGCTTCCTGGTTATCTTGAAAGTTTTTTAACAAACATATTAACTACCGACAGAAAAAAGCTTTGGCTTTCCTTATAAAATAATAGCTGACCATACTCGTCCAACTCATGGGGAAGATATAAAGGCCACCAGTGGTTGATAATGGGAGAGTAAGATCTGAACGCAAACTCATCTATGTCACTTTCTGGGGATGAGGGGGACTTAGGCTACATGTCAGGTACGGTTACAACCGCCAGTTATAAGCGGACACAAAAACAAACAGACTTATGCCAGATAGTGGTTTAATTTATTTAGCTGTTTTCATAATATCCTATTCCACTATTTTTAGACAATGTTACTTGTCTACCTTCAGAACACATTACTTGATTATTAAAAACAGTTGTTAGGTTATTTTAGGAGAATTATATCTGTAGCTGTTACTTGGTTTTGTTTAGAAAAGTTTATTTATGCATTTAGAAAAGTTTTACTTAGATATCCACAAAATATTATTTTAAAAGACGCTATTTAACTTGCTGTATAAAACTTTGTTTACAGCAGTTACTTGACAATTAACAATATATAAAAAAATTAGCTATCTGTCTATAAAGCATTTAATAGAAACAGTTCTAGAAAATATCACTATCTTTATGGGCTGCATGTTTTATCTATGTTTATACAGTTGAAGATTATTCAATGGTTTCCCTTAACGCTATGCCAGGTGGATAAGGCGCTCGACTCACAATCTGAGGGTCGCGGGTTCGAATCTGCATCCCACCAAACATGCTCGCCCT
>NW_013665765.1:531075-580458 GCF_000517525.1 Limulus polyphemus
TAAAAAAACTTAACGCTATGGGTGCAATAAGCATTCGTACGCAATATCAAATAAGGTTTTATTTATAAGTTCGATTTAAATAGTTCCTATTTCACAGTAAGCTAAAATCCCTCGTATAAATTATATAAAGTCAATTTCATGATGACATTCAGTTAGTTTTTTTTACAAGTTCATTCATGCGGATTACAACATTATCAATTCCTTTACAATTAATAGCATTTAATATTAAAGGTTATGCTTAGTTTTTGTTTTTAAAAATAACAGTATTATAACAATATCTAATGTTATAGTATAGTATTGTTAAAACCATGAAGATTACTTAATGTTGTAATACCTGAAATGGTTAGCTGTACACAGCTAGATTTTTTTTTTGTCAATCAATCTGTCTATTTAATATTTGACTAAATGTTACTTGCCGACCAAATGAAACGATATTTAGAACAAAAGCAGGACAGAATAGATAACGTGACGAACCATTAAAAATCAATATCGTACAGCAGCGTTTTTCACTCGCTTTATTATGAGAGTGGCTAGGTCAAGCTATAAAAGACTAATCCGCGTTGTTAATGTTTTATATAGGTCTGTCAAGCTGTACGTTTTGTTGTAAAGGTGAAATGAATTAAATTGGTTTCTTGTGTACGGCCTATAACAGTATAAGGACCTCGGTCGCACGCAACCAATGTTTGTTTATGAGTTAACGAACATAAGCACTTTGGGTTATGAGTATCACTTTGGTGTTAGCAAGGAAAATAGTAAATCAATAAAAGGAAAAGTCAACTTATAGAAGTTCCAGAAACATTACCAGAATCGTTTATAGTAAAATGACGAATATCAAGACACTATCTAAAAGGGATCGTTTCAAATTGAAATAGACCACACGCACGTGGTAATCGATTTCGAAATTTACGCTGCTACAAGGTTTCTATTTTTTTATATATATATAATCGTGTTTATGCTATATCGATATTTGCGCTTATAAGTTATCTACTTTATGAATTGTTTTTTCCTGTAATATGCACAAAAAGCGTGTCGGTTCACAAACGAACTCGAAGTTTCGAGAATGTACTTTGTGAAATCTACCGAAGTTTTAGCATCTGAAGTCTAAGTAGCTATATTTAAATTACTGTAACAATTATAACAAATAAGAAACAACACTTTAATTTCTTGTTCACCATCTGTGTATTATGTGTGTAATAATATAATAAGTAATCTAGTAATGTACTCTCCATTACACAGAAAAAACCTTAGTGCATACTTTCACCTTCAAGCATCAGTTTCACAATGGTCAGTGGTGTATACAACTTCTGGCCATCTGTCAGTACTCATTATGTTACTGACCAACGAGATCTGACGTCGATTCCTTTGGGACACGCTTTGTACTACTTGTTCCGATTACCCGTCTATACAGTAAGGAACTGGAGCTTATTACATTTGTTTATCTGTACATACAATACATTAGCAACCGATTCTGCCATTGATTCACCCAACTTATGCCAGTATTGACTATATAAATTACATAAGTTTGTATAATATATATATATAAAACCGAAAACATTTGGAGACACAAAAACTGATTTTGAGGATCTGCCCAGAATGAATTATTCAAAAATATTATAAAACCTTCTACCAGAAAAACAGAAAACGACTTATAGGAAGGTGGATTATCAAGGTTTTGTAATATAGTGTAATTAACTTGTTAGGTTTTGCACCGTTCAGCATACCTAAAAGCAATACCTGCTTTAAATCAGTCTGTGCAAATAAAGGAAGACGTTTCTGGCAGTCTTTTCTCACAGAAAACTCTTTATATTATCGAAAGCAACTGACATTAACATACACATTAGTAGTATAACGCATAAAAAATAAAGAAGAATAACAATCACGATGCGGTGTCATTTCATTTCGATTTAAATAAACAAACCGAGTTTATATTGTGGACTTCTTCAGACGAACGCGCACTTTGCAATCAAACAGTATTGTGAAACTTTGTGGAAATTACAGTGCGAATAGATACGGGTGCGTCACATCATTCAGTTTGAAATAAACTGCACAAAACAGTTAAAGGATAATTTAATTTTACAATATTATAGCTATGGTGAAACCCGTCTTGTGAAATAATGTTAATCACCGAATCCAGCTCTCTTCCATGTAAATCAGGCATGATGATCTTAAATGCAATTGATTAGTCATTCAGTGCCAAATATACATTTGTGCTAGACGACCTCGCCCTAACCCACTGACTGCGGCTGTTCTAAACGCGCGCGAAATTTTTGCAAGCCGTACACCGTATACGGCACAGTCGCATTCAACTGCCGGAGGCGGACCGTACCCTACATGGCGAATCAACAGTCAATGGGTTAATTACCACTTTGAAGAGAATCGCGGTGTTTAAAACTGTTTTAACTTGTTCCTGAACTATGGCTAGACATTGAAAAAGGTATCTGGACTTTCACTCTATGGAGTACCATAGGACGAATGAAAACCGACCTGTCACAGAAACATATGTGAAACCGCTTTTAAATCAGTTAGAAATTTGCAAGAATACCTGGACCTGGCAAACCATTGTACTCGATATAAGCCGATGGGAGCTAGCTTTCGATTCTAGGTTGTTGCAATTGTAAGTGTCTGTTCCAAACCTAAGTCAGATATTTACAGCGGCAACTGGACGTCGTGTAAACGTACAAAACATTAGAAACAGCTTTCAAAAGGCCAGTCTAAATGCCAGATACCCACTGAACTGCATGTGCCTCTCAGAAAGGTACATAAAAACTTCCATTCAAAGATAAAAAGAGCAAGTCCAGTGGAGCAGTATTCTTTTTTACCGATAAATCGCACTTCTTGTTTGGAGAGAATCTGGAATCAGCTCGAATTCCATTTTCATACAAGGACGTGACCCATATGGCGATGATGGGCAAGAGTGGGCCTTGGTGGATGTATCGATCTCTACATCCTGCAACTGTGAATGCTACACATTATTACATCCTACGAGTCTTTGTACTTTGTACTTCTTAGTACTTACTGTAGTAATAGACCCCTACTTTAGCCTAATGTACCATAGCGCCAAACTCTACCATACTAAACTGGTCAATTCGTCCCCTGAAAAAGAGTGGGTTACCAAATGCAGTGGCCAGCACACTTACTTATCTGACTTCATTCGCATCAAGCATGTATGTGATGCACGAAACTTTCCCTCGAGTGACACCCGACACATGAAATAAAGTCCAGGAAATAGTTAATTCAAACTATTTGTCGAGAACACCTCTGGGCATTAACACTCTTATTTTAAGCATGCAGCAATGGTGCTGAACTACCCTTGCTTTTCTTGCCTATTTTCCATACAGTACTGAAATAACAGAAACTGTATGATGAATTTCGCTGAAATCTTATTCGAGACTATGTGCGTTAGCCGTCCTTAATTTTGAAGTGTAAAGCTCTGAAGCCACGTATATCAAATGTTCATTTACAAGCGTAGGATGAATGACCAAACATTTGAATTTCAGATCGCATGATAAATCATTATATGCTTGGCTTGCATAACAAGGAATCGAGGGAGTTGTTACTGTTGTCTAGCGTAGAACTTCGAAATGGACTATCTGCACTTTATCCATCGCGGGGAATCGAATCCCGGATTTTAGCATCGTGACTCCGTAAACTTACCGCAAACCCAGTGAGGTAAGAGCGGAGAGTTTGATGATTGAAATATTTAAAAACATATTTTTGCCTTGTTATAGTTGAAATATTATAATTTTCAATTATATTTTTATTTACAACAAATGACATATACATTATTTCTGAAACCTGTGTTTTTTATATTTGAAAAATGAACATTAATGAGTTCATTATAATAATTTTTCATAATATTAGTTTAAAATGACATTCTTAATTACTGATTCGATAACTTCTAGTTGACTTATAAATGCAATTATTTGTTGTCTTTTTTGTTGCTGTTTACGAAGACTAGAAAATCATACTTATCCTATAAACAAGAGGGTCTAAGACTATATCGCGGGGGGTTTGAAACCGGAAATACAACAGGAGGGCTAGGCGTGTCACACAGCGGTTAGAAATAGGCATTTGAACATGGGAGTTAAGCGTATAACACGACGACTTGAAACCGGCACTTCCACATGTAGGCTAAGATTATTACACGGCGGTTTGAAGCTGGTGCTACAAGCAAACCGGACAAAATTTTGGAGATTTAAGTTTTGGTGACAAATAAAGTAAAAATCATCTTTCTAACACTACCTCATTAAATACTGTAGCTATTGTCATTACTTCAGACTGATTGTAGACGAATAGACAGAGCTACTCGTTCATTATGACAAGATTCTTGATTACTTTTACAATTTCCCTGGCACTGGTTAGGGCGCTCGACTCGCAATCTGAGGGTCGCGGGTTCGAATCCCCGTCACAACAAACATGCTCGTCCTTTCAGCCGTAGGGGCATTATAATGTGACGATCAATCCCACTATTCGTTGGTAACAGAGTAGCCCAAGAGTTGGCGGTGGGTGGTGATGACTAGCTGTCTTCCCTCTAATCTTACACTGCTAACTTAGGGACGGCTAGCGCAGATAACCCTCGTGTAGCTTTGCGCGAAATTCAAAACAAACCAAACTAACCCTGGCACTGTCAACTTTCCTTATAATGTTCTGTGCCTTTTGCTTGCAGGCGTAAAATCGTCAATTTATATTTTATAACAGTTTCGTATTTGCACCTGCAATCAAACTCCTCGTGTAGAAGTAAAGCAAACGGTAATAGAGATCGTCAGGGGTCAAATGGCAAGATGATTCCATTAATTTTATCGTTTGTTTTAGCACAAAGACACATTTGGTATATCTACTGTGCCTGTCGCAGAGAATCGAACCCTGGACCTTAGCATTGTGAGCAAATTTACCACTGGTCCACCGGGAGACACACAAATTTTATTAAACTGTTCATTAAATCAAACTTAGTTATATATGCAAGGTAGTTCCAACACTTTTCTCAACTGATAAGGAACGTTATGAGCAACTCAAGAATCTCAAACGAGTAATTAAACCTCATATAGAGCACCACGCTTTCATTACTGTCATTACATTTAAAAAAGACTAAAATTCTACCCAGTTTGGCTTTTCTGGGCCCGTAGTTCTGAAGTTCCACATACAAACAAGCAACTGTCTCATTAAGCCTTTTAACTTGCACTTGGCTAATGATTATAAGTAATCGAGAAATAAATCTCCTACTTTTAAGAGATGTCTATTTTTTATGTCTTTGGTATGATAAGCAATGGTATTTGAGCAATGATCTATATATTTGTTTTTTAATTACAAACGAATGGTTTTTTTTCTTCTAATGAATGATGGCGTCGAAAGTTGGAATGATTTTCCCTGACACAATGCGCCATCATATTGTACCTTCTGTTTGATCAGAAAATGGCAGAACGTACCAGCTGCCTACAATCCTAAGAACTATCTTGAAATACATTCGTGCGTCTTATTACAAATCTAAAGTTTAGAAAGAAAAAATCATTAGAATAAGGTTTTACATTTAATAAATCTGAACCAAATTGTAATTTTTTGTTTATTTTTGCAGTATTATTATTATTTTTTTGGCTTTTGGACGTTCCTTAAATTATACAGTGCAAATATGCTTAGAGCATAAGTCATTATATACATACTTATACTCGACTGAAAATAATATGAATTGAAACAATTTCAAATGGTCGTTTTAAAACTTTAAAAAACGGAAAAATATCTACAGCTTTATGCATATATATATGTGTGTGTGTGTGTGTGTACTGAAATTAGGCCTTTACTATCTTTATAATAAGGGCGAAGAATACGTATAAAGGTTTTGGAATAGTTATTCCAACTTTTTAAATTTTAAACTTATATGTGTGCTTGGGTATATATTTTTTACACACACACACATATATATGTGTGTATATGCGTCTAATATTTAGTTCTATTACTTCTGATTTTTTTAAAGAGACACGATGTTTGGCTTCGATGTTCAGTTTGTCCCAATTTTTTTATCAGAACCATGTGAAAAAAGTATGAATATTTGATTTACAAAATGAAAACTGGGCACAAATCCGGTGTTTATTTACATGTGGACTCGCCTGAAGCCCTGTGACTCAACATAAAAGCGACTAACAATTTACTTTCTTTTGTGTTGAGTGAAATTTTGGAAGTCTAGACCAATGAAATCATTAAGTTCTAGTAAGAAATACGGATATAATAACATAGTATTAGCAACACAAACTTCACGGGAAGCTGAGACGGGTAGAAATCAGGGAGAGGGGGGTATTCCCCACTGTCTTGTAACTTTTAGACGCAGGAAGGTTAGTTTTACTTATATAAACTAATAGTTTAAGAGAGGGCAGTATATTGACCATACAAAGTTCGTTTTCATTACGTAAACTAATATTTTAAGAGAGGATAGTATTTTGACTATACAAAGTTTGTTTTCCTTACATAAACTAATATTTTAAGAGAGGGCAGTATTTTGACCATACAAAGTTTGTTTTCTTTACATAAACTAATATTTTAAGAGAGGGCAGTATTTTGACCATACAAAGTTTGTTGTCCATACATAAACTAATATTTTAAGAGAGGGCAGTATTTTGACCATACAAAGTTTGTTGTCCGTACATAAACTAATATTTTAAAAGAGGGCAGTATTTTGACCATACAAAGTTTGTTTTCCTTACATGAACTAATGTTTTAAGATAGGGTAGTATTTTGACCATACAAAGTTTGTTTTCCTTACATAAACTAATGTTTTAAGATAGGGTAGTATTTTGACCATACAAAGTTTGTTTTCCTTACATTAACTAATGTTTTAAGATAGGGTAGTATTTTGACCATACAAAGTTTGTTTTCCTTACATAAACTGATATTTTTAAGACAGGGTAGTATTTTGACCATACAACGAATAAATGTTTTTTATCCTCTTTGCCGTATTCGCTTGTGCATTATAATACGTATAACCTGTACGCGAAATGCGGAAAGTACCTATATAAGTATCGCACAAAAATAACTGAAAAACTGTAAAATACACGTGATAATAACATTCTGATTTTTATTGCTAACCTATAGCCATAATAAAAGCGAGCACTTATTCATGACAGCTACAAAAGATAGAGGCTGCTTTCTCAATCTGTGTGGCTTAAATACTGGCACCATTTACCTAACATCTTAAGCACTTACATCTTTAGATCGATGGTAACAGAAGTAATGAAAATATCTCCAGGCTTTAGTTATTGTAGGTATATAATCATAATTGCCATTTTATTCGCATGCTATCAAACTCATAAGAGTCTTTCTATCAGTACGAAGTTTAGTTCTGTTGTGATGCATGTATATAATTTAATTAAAATTCATAAGTATTTACATTCATATGTAACGTTTAAGGCACGATAAATCAAAAATCACGCAACTAAGATTATTAATCATTATATTAAATACGTTTACGATTAATCAATGAAAATCTGTAGTCTTTTAAATACGTTAGCTTAAAGCTTAGTACTTCAAGCATTCCTTACTTGACTGTGGTGTTCACCATTATGGGTTATACAAACTAAATAGTTCGACCTTTTATGGGGTAAGAAGTTTCAACTATGACTGGAATGTTATATAAAAAGATCAAAACTACCCTAGCGAGTTAGTTGTAATTTTACGGATTTACAAATCTAAAATACTTTGTTCGATTCCCCGCTGTGGACAGAAAACAGATGTTCTTTTTTGTGTGTGTAGCTTTGCGCTAAAACATACAAATAAACGATTTTTACCGTTATGTGACACTAGATGATGTGATTAACGAACGCATAACACTTAATTACGTGGCACGTGTGTAATGTAGAATGGAAGACCGCCATGATATTCAATAAACGTTTATAGCTTAAAGTTATTAAGATATAAAGAATGATTCACGGTATTCAATTTTAAGTTCTACCAGGGTGTGGCGGTAAGCTGCAGGATTTTAGTTAGTTAGTTTGTTTGTTTTTTAAGAAACGACAACAGCGAAATCTGGGATACCCTTTATCAGAGAAGAATTTATCGTTTATATTTTGAAAGTAAAAACCCTGTTTCTTTTACTGAAAGTAACTTATATTCTTGATTTAAGAACCTTTCTACTATCTCTCGTGCATTTTGTGGCGAAGTAAAACTGGTTGTCGATGTTTTCCTATGACTTTTTAGATGTTTCTAAATAAGCGTTTCTTTCATCTACCTTTGTCAAATGGGAGAAATCGACGATGCAAGGTGATAACGACAATCATAATGTCCTCGAATTATATGTCAACAATTATGTAACGCATTAAAAATCGTTTTATGAACTGATTCAATAATTGTAATTAAATTTAGCTTGTTAGGTCCTCGCGTGCCCTCCACGTGGCTCAGCTGTAAGTCTGAAGGCTGATGACGATAAAAATCGGGCTTCGATTTATGCCGTGGGCCCAGCAAAGTTAGCCCATTGTGTAACTTTGTATTTACAAGAAACAAATCACTAAACAAGGCCTCGTATTTCTGATGCTTCTAATGCTTGAAATTATATTCAACTTTCAAAGTCCACCAACATTGAGACTTGACAACTAAATATGATTATAAGGATATTAAACACTAAATATATGTTCATATTAGAAGCATTAGAGAAACATGCATTTTACAAATAAAATATAATTACAACATAAGAAGGGATAGAGAGGCATAGACCTTACAAATCAAATATATATACATCATTAGAATTGCTAGAGATACCGCGACCTCACAAATTAAATATAATTACAACATTAGAAGCACTAAAGAGCAAAGACCTTCCAAATTAAATAGAATTACAGCATTAAAAGCGCTAGATACATGAGCGCCTCACAAATTAAATATAAATATAACACCAGAACTTCTAGAGACATATATATTATACAAATTAAATATAATTATAACATTAGAAGCGCTAGAAACACATGGATTTTACAAATAATTTTTTTTGAAATATAATTACAACGTTTAAGCTCTAGACACACAGACTTTAGAGGAATTATAATTACAAGCATTAGAAGTGTTATATACATGTGTTTCTTACAAACTTACATTAAAAACTCTAAAATGTATTGACCTTAAAAGGCAAATATAATTACAAATAATAAGAAACGCTGAGGACACACTGGCCTTACAGGTTAAATTACAGGCATTAGAAGCGACGTACGTAAATTACAAAAGAAAGCGTTAGAGCCACATAAACTTTCTAAGTCAAATATAAGTACAAAAACTGTAAGCACTATAGACACATGGACCTCAGAAGCTAAATATAAGTACAAAGAACAAGAAACGTTACAATTTAAATATAATTACATGTATTAAAGGCGTTATAGTTATATGTATGGGTCTTACGTATATATAACAACATAAAAGAAAAAATGTGCCTGACCCTTTCTGTCAGCTGTCGCACAGAATTCCAAAAATTTAAGAATATTCAGCAATTTATTTTCATCATACTGACTGTATGAAAGTCACTTAAAAATCTCCTGTTCAATTGGCTGTTTTAACTAAACTTTCATATCTCTATTTTTTTCAGGATAGGACTCGATTGTTTGGAGACACTAGTCCACTATAGAACAGGAGTCATCGTTTAGGAAAACTTTAAAGTCCCACTTTTTCTTTTTTTCTGAAACGTTCAAATGTTTAATTTGTGTTGAGTTTTATATTTTAAATGTAGGCTTTAATCATTCGTCAGGACATATAGGGCAATAGGTACTTGATCTAAATTTATTTTTATTTTTTTGTTTTAGTGCAAAGATACACAAGGGTTATTTGCACTGAGTTCATAGCATGGATCAAACATCATATTTCAGAATTATAAGTCATCAGACTTACCTCTAGGTCACCGGGTGGATTTTTATTTGCTATTTTGCACACATGATGATTGGAGATAAACAAAAAACAAAAACGCTACATCTTCATTAAACTGAAAATTATTAATTTTTCATGTTGTATTCTAGAAACTGTATACTTGCAGGAAGAAAGCAACAATGAATTTTCATGTTATATTCTAGAAACTGTATACTTGCAGAAAGAAAGCAACAATTAATTTTCATGGTATATCCTAGAAACTGCATACTTGCAGAAAGAAAACAACAATTAATTTTCATGGTGTATCCTAGAAATTGTATACTTGCAGAAAGAAAGCAAAAATTAATTTTCATGGTATATCCTAGAAACTGCATACTTGCAGAAAGAAAGCAACAATTAATTTTCATGGTGTATCCTGGAAACTGTATACTTGCAGGAAGAAAGCAACAATTAATTTTCATGGTGTGTCCTAGAAACTGTATACTTGCAGGAAGAAAGCAACAACTAATTTTCATGGTATATCCTAGAAACTGTATATTTGCAGGAATAAAGCAGCAATTAATTTTCATGGTGTATCCTAGAAACTGTAGTCTTGCAGGAAGAAATCAACACTAGTTTATGTAATTAGAGCTTTTATTACTAGCAAATAAAAAAGCAGCACTAATAGTGAAACTAAGTGTCTTAACTACACCCATAACAAGGTATGGATAACCTGTTACATTTTGGTGTTAATTATTTTGTTGCAATGTTTCTTTATATGCAACAAATACAACTGAAGCAAAAAAAGTGCCACAATTCGTTGTTTTGTAGTAATATTGTTAGTTAAATGTTTTTCTGCAACCAGGTCCATGTTTTCCCTTTTTTTCCCCTTCTTTAATATAATAAAAGTATTACCTTGAATTGCAGATAAGGAGATCAGTTATAAAAGACTTAATCTGCATATTAGTAACATGTGCGAAGAAAACTATAAACTTAAAAGTTAGCTTATAAAAATAAAGACGTGTAAGTATCCCTAACGAATTTTACCTTTTTCGTAATATAGTATCATTAGTAATACTAAACAAAGTTAAGATACTCTCTCACTTATTAGTTAAATATATATATATGTTTTAACTGTGTGTGTGGTTAAAGTAAAATCATAAATATCTGTCTATTTCTGCGTGTGCTCTAAGTATAGGTCTATAACTTGTACTGATTCATAGTTCATAAATAAATAATTCCGGTGTAGACATATTTTTTCTCTCAAACTTACAACAGTTACCCCCCACAATTATGAAGTAAGTGAAGCCTAATATTTTCACTTATCAATAATTTTGTACTTTGGAGAACCAGGAACTCTTGTACAATTGTTTTATGAATTATTTCATTTTTGCTTAAAACATAAGCGACGTGCTATGAACTGCGCCCACTCTACTTACTGTTATGTGATCATTTTAAACGAAGCTTCCGTCGTCCAGCGAGGGGCTGTCGCCAGGGTGGCGCCTTCCTTTTTATTCTACTTATGTCCACGAGGAGGCTCAAGACACGGTAAATTTGTAGAGTATTAAAGCACGGGTTTCTAGCGGATGGATAACTGCGGTTGACTTGGATCAACAGGCTGTATACTGCATTCCTGTGAAATATAATTACGTCTTGGGTGGTGATTTATGGTATTAAACAGGGTAGTCAGGGGTGATTAGTCCGAGATCAATTGTGAGCAAACACTGTCTGCGTTATTATCGGCAATAGAGCCATATAGGCTCCGACTCTTATGTGTAGAGCATATCTACACACGTGGAGCGCCCATCTCGCGGCGGACTTAATTTGGGGCCCGCCACGTATGGCGACAACCCAGGGTCTAGCGCCTATTAGCAATTACACAGATCTGAACTATCCGGATCATACGGATTCTTTCTCCAGCAGTCAATGTACTTGGATGAAGATAGAATTGTCAGAGAAGAGGAGGTGATAAGTCTAAGCCTGCAATGCATATGTACATATATAAATGTATGCGATGTAGATTTCCACGTACGTCAGTAAAGACTCGCTCTGCCGGGAAAATAATTATTACGGTATAATCCTCGTTCATCCATCAATCCCATGTCAACACTGACGTTCTACCGCACCTCTCTTCGTATACACCATTACAAAATAATATGTGATATATAGAAGATGAAGATATTGCCGCATTCAACAACTTCGAAGTTTCATGGGTTTTCAATTTAGTTTGAATGTAGGTGTGGGGGATGTAGATCAACCTTTGTATATATATTTACACAAATACACAGAAAAAGCGAACTAAATTGGTGCCACTTGAATAACTGGAATAAAACTTTGAACTTGATAAATTTTACATATTAGATCTAGCCGTTGTAAATAATTTATGAAAAGACAATGGAATTCGTCTTTACTGGATAATAACGTAACTGAGCAAACTAAGAAGTGACTTATTAAAAAGGACGAAATGCTCCAAAATCAGTCGTTTCCTAAATGCTTTTCCAACTTGCGCACAAACAAGAGATTGTAGAGCTCGCTAAAATATGGCATCATAATTTGGGAGATTATTTCACATTGCAAAGCCTTATTTTCTTTTCGTTTGATCCTCACAGCGACAATGAAAAAAAAAAGGCTTAACTAATCCTTGGTGTTTGAGTACTTTTGAAATTGTTACATCAATTTGTATAGAAAGCGTGGATGTTTAATTGTGGTAACTATTTAAAAACTTAAGACATTAATAAATATGTGTAGTATACATGCATATCAATCGCTATATTTTTCTGTGAAACGTGTAAGATCGGATTTAGTAGCTAAATCGTCTAAAAACAAAGAAACTGTCACTGTAATCCATTCAACAACAGATAACGTGATGATATTGCGATCATACAGACAAGAAACAATAAGATTTCGGGAGTTCTGCTTTATTATGATGTCGCTAGTTTATTAAAATTGTAGGAGTTAGAAATCATATAAGGTTACAGTTTCATGAAATGCGAGATGAGAGAAAATATATTTCGTTCATTTTAATCCGTTCAATTCTGTAATCTCATTTGGAAACTGATCGTAGTTACGGTTTTTAAGGCTATGCTAAGCTAAGGACGAATAAGGAGTGAGCAACGTAATGACGTAACTCTTAACGGCCCCCTCATAAACAAGTAGTTTCGATATCTTTGTGATTTATACTTCACCTTATAATACCTTGCATCTATGTTTTTCCACCCAAAATACCTGCTCACTTTATAATACCTTACATCTTATGTTTTCCACCCAAAATACCTGCTCACCTTATAATACCTTACATCTTATGTTTTCCACCCAAAACACACTGATCACCTTATAATACTTTGCATCCTTATCTTATGTTTTCCACCCAAAACACACTGATCACCTTATAATACCTTACATCTTATGTTTTCCACCCAAAATACCTGCTCACCTTATAATACCTTACATCTTATGTTTTCCACCCAAAATACCTGCTCACCTTATAATACCTTGCATCTTATGTTTTCCACCCAAAATACCTGCTCACTTTATAATACCTTACATCTTATGTTTTCCACCCAAAATACCTGCTCACCTTATAATACCTTACATCTTATGTTTTCCACCCAAAATACCTGCTCACTTTATAATACCTTACATCTTATGTTTTCCACTCAAAATACCTGCTCACTTTATAATACCTTACATCTTATGTTTTCCACCAAAACACCTGCTCACCTTATAATACCTTACATCTTATGTTTTCCACCCAAAACACACTGATCACCTTATAATACTTTGCATCCTTATCTTATGTTTTCCACCCAAAACACACTGATCACCTTATAATACTTTGCATCCTTATCTTATGTTTTCCACCTAAAACACACTGATCACCTTATAATACTTTGCATCCTTATCTTATGTTTTCCAACCAAAATACCTGCGAAGTGATGACGATGATGAATTTTAGTGATAGTGAAATACTCTTGAATAACAATGTCTTTAATATTACTAGGAATTTGTAATATGGTATACTAATGATCCTAAACGAAAGAAAAACTTAGATGTTTACAGCACACATAAAGACAAGAAAAAAAACAACCTAATTAGGTGCTAGTATGGTGTATTAACGTTTTTCGTAATACAAGGATGATTCTTCCTGCATTTGGTGCTTAAATTCTTTATTCGCAGTGTTATTTCTATGGCTTTCATTCAAGTTCATCTAACCGTGATCTAGAGTGATTTGTAAATGATGTAAGACGACGTTGTGCAATATAACGCATGCTTTATACATAACAATGCTAGACACCATTTACAAGTGCTTCTTGTACCTCCTTGTTTTGGTTGGAGCAGAGAAAATCACTTTCAGCACCTCAGGCAGTGCTTGATTAGAACAATAAACGAGCTTAGCAGACAGAGCGAAGAGATCTTTTTTGGTCTTTCGGCCCACACTTGTGTCAATATCCATTGGCTGCTACCAAAGGTGCTGTCTGTGTGTGTTAGGCCTGCTACGGACACTGGCAAGTGATGGAGCGTGGGAACTCGCCAGACGACCAGCAAGAAACACTTCCCCGTGGAAAATTACTCGTAGCGCTCGCTACTCTTTTTTTCCTAGAGCCTGGAGGCTGAAACGAGCAATACCTTCACTCGACTGCAAGGCAGAAATGACAGATGTTCTAACAAAGAAAGAGATACAGTTCAACCACATATTGGGCAATATATTTCGGATAATCTGGCTGTCGGGATACGAGCTCACCACATGTTCAGATAACTCTATATTTACTGCTTCAATGCACTGTGGAGAGATCACATTATAGCATCAACAGAATCTTGGTGATATCAAGAACTGTAGAAGTTCGACATCAAACATGGCAGAAAGTAGTTGCCTGGGTTTTATGTAAAGAAAGACGAGAAAAAGAGGGAAATTTATAAAACATTTAAAGTTAGATACTGGACTCGTGTTTATTTGTTGATAGGGATAAAACCACATTTATATAAAACTTCTAAAAATATATACATATAAATCTAAATTTACTGAAAGACTAATTTATATACATTTAAAGTTATTGATGTGTACATTCATAAGGGTTCTTCAAAGTTATTGTGTTATATTTTATTATGACAGATACGCAACTTTCCTAAAGCCTTTCCTGATATTAGTTTGAAAGTAAATTATGATGTTGCTCTTTTCTTAATGTAAAGCTACACAATGGGCTATCTGCACTTTGTCCACCGTGTGGAATCAAAATAAATAATACAATTCAAATATAACAAAAGTTAACACTTAACACAAATAAAAGCAGTGTTGGTTGGATATGGTAATTGCTAACATGAGCATAAACTGATTAAAAACACACATTTTTTTCAAAATGTGGGCCGAATGTGACCCAAGGATTAGTGTAACGGGTTGCAGATTGGAAGATGCAACCAACGTTCGAGTCGCTATATGCGGCTGTACACTCTCCGTACTTTCAGCTATCGGTGGTATTATAACTGTGACAGTCAATTTTGCTAATTGTTTAAGAGTAGTCATGTAAGTGGAGGGTACTGCTGGCTAGTATTTCTTCATTTGGTCAATATTTCTAAATCTGGTATGACTATACTCCGACACTGGGTGTCTGACGTAGTTTTGTCCACATTTAGTATAAGGTGTTGCTCAGGTTGATCACATAACTCTACATACTGTATCAAACGTGAACCAAACGTGCAATAATTTTGGACTCTAAGGCTCTGTTTTCAAACCGTGAATCAAAATTGAACTTATAAAACAAACTGAAATACTATTAATTCTGATTATCCACAAAATAATAGCTCATGCAACATTGCCACATATTGTAAGTTTTAGAACGCCTCTAGATATAAACCTAGATTGGACCTATCCAGGAATAAATTTCAAAATCTGTTCTGTTGACTGGGGATGCATACATTCCTTAACCAAATAAGTACTAAATCAGACTGTAGGATTAAAATATTTGATACGTTTGATTAAAAGTTACACAGTTGTAATGAATGTCAATTTAAGTCAAATATTCTAAGTTTAAGGTCAAAATAAGTTCTCTTGATTAATTTACTAGAAATTAATCCGTTTTATTCAAAATCAATTCCATACTGAGATACTAACTTATTATTTGATATGTAAAGTCTTATTAAGTTCTTTTGTTCAAAGTTTAAGTATATTTAACAGACCCCAATGTTTATAAAATCTAGTGTAAAACTCACCGTTCTTCTTATTAATTGCTATAAACAGTATGATGAAACTTAGTAGTTTTGATTTAAGTTCTGTAAACTGTAAGTTTAAAAACAGTCTTTTTGATGTAAGTCCTATAAACTGTAATGGTAAAAATAGTTCTTTTAATTCATGTTCTATAAGCTGTAGGGTTAAAATAAGTCCTTTTGATTTAAGTACTATAAACTGTAAGGGTAACAACAGTCCTTTTGAAGTAAGTCCTATACATTGTAACGTTAAAATCGGTCCTTTTGACTAGGATTCTATAAAAACTGACGAAAAGCAACCCTTTTGACTAAGTTCATATACACTTTAAGGTTAAAAATCAGCCTTTTTGAGTTCTTACACATTTATTTGTTGCATCCATATTGTGAAATTGTTCTACATCTGTGTAATAACTTTTAACTTCGCTATATTTTTCTTATTTTTGAATAAGTATTGAATTGAGCTTTGTTTTTAGATCTTAAGTAATAAGCCTCCAATGCATAAGCTTTAGTATATGTCTGTAGAATGGTTTATGAGCCGTTCTGGTATGATTAATTACATAAATATTCTTGTGTTTTTGCCATTGCTGAGAATAAGGTCCACTCTAGCCAAACATTTGTATTTTAAAGAGAAACTCAATTTATTGGATAGGTTTGTTCTGACATTAAACGCAACTCGTTACAAAGCTATTAAATAATGTGGAGGCATTTCGTAAAACAGACAATTTCAGAGCGTGAATGTGAGAAATGCATAAAAAGATATAAATAGTGTCTAAATCATTCTATTTGAACAACTTAACTAAATATCTATACATAAGCTAAGGTCTAAGTCATACAGAAAATTCAGTACGTTATATTAAAATGATTTTATTTATTTCACGTGTCAGCCACAGTCGATATAAAGTCACGGTGAAACGCCATGTATCAGAACTATTTATTGGCAATGCTTAGCGTTTCATAGGTAGTGTGTGATGCCACTGAAAACTGCTCCCTTTTGGGAAGGGTATGTAGCAGCCATCTCAGACTCAAAATATTCATATGATCAGATCACAACAATATGTTCAGATATGGAATTTAGAATTACTAAGACAACGATATCCCTTGCACTTAATGACATTGGAAAACAGAAGAATATGGATTAACTTGGGACACCAGGACTATCCAGAAAGAGACTTGCAACATTTCGTAAACCAGGAGTGAGAAACAAAATAAGGTGTATTGTAAAAGGTGAGAATTTACTAACACAGGGATCAGTAGTAAAAGCTATCCATCTGACGTATGTAACATAATCAATACATATTAGACAGATTATGGAAGGTTTCAGGAAGAAGTGGTGTATTTTAGACATTTTCGACATGACAGTCTTACGGCGGAGACTTTGCAATTAAAACTACTCCGCTTTATTATCATCAAGATGCAGATTGTGGCATGACCGGATGTGGCAACATGAACTGTAACAACGTGGTGAGTCTCCAAAGTCGTTTTAATATAACGTACTCAACCCTCTGTAGTTTTGTTTAAATTGTTATATATTAATACTTAGATATATAATATATATAAGTTTCAATTCATTCTTCTTTTTTTTTACTGACGTACTGCAAAACGTTTTTTATATGCCTAACTGAAGTAGACCTATGGAGTAAGGTTTAGGTCATTCCTTTTGAATATTCTACTGATCTTTTACATTTATGGCTTAAAATAATTTATTCATGTTAAT
This sequence comes from Limulus polyphemus, assembly GCF_000517525.1. NCBI lineage: Eukaryota > Metazoa > Arthropoda > Merostomata > Xiphosura > Limulidae > Limulus > Limulus polyphemus. Next base: position 548,792 of record NW_013665765.1, read on the forward strand.
CTGTAACTAAGTCGTTTTGATTAAGTTGTATTAAACATTTTCAGATATTAGTCTAAACCAGATCTCTCTCCACATCAAGATCAAACCATGATTTGTTTATTAATTACTGCATGTTTATACAATATTAACATAAAACACGTCTCTTCGGTGTATGGTTCAATTTGTTACACTTGATTATTTCAATGTGAATACTTGTTTAAATAAAGTTTTTTCGGGTTGAAAATAAAAGCCAACACTTTTTCAAGTAGGATACTATGCGTTTATAAATGTTTACTAAATTTAACACATATAGATTTTAACGAAGTTTGTCAGTAAAGGTTTAATAACTTTGAATCACAGTAATCTTTAGACTCTAAAACTCACACACATATATATATATATATATATTACTGTAGATAGATCAAGATGACAACTTATGACTTGATATTTGTCATAATACTGTAAAGAATGATTTTTTTCTACTTGAAATTACTCTGACTTGAGATTGAAAATTAATCCATGGATCCGTTTACGTTCTAAGTTTGTTATAGTGTAATATACATATAAAATGTTCTTTTCTGAATAGCTTTGTAATTCTTAACATATTTCTATTTATTCTAGAGCAGAGAAATGACTGTCGCGTTTTACTAAGAAGATGGTCTTTTTTAAAGTATAAATTACAGATGAAATGATTGTTTTGTGGTATTGAGTATGCAAGAAAGAAACGTTTTATTTCCCACGTCGCAGATCTAAAATAGTTTCAATGATTGATGAAGAAGTTTAGAACCAACGCCATCTTTACTGTCGTTTTTGTAATACAAAAATTATAATTATTTCTCTCTTTTCTCTTATCAATATGTAAAACGAAAACTTTCTATGTCTATCCATCTTAGAGGTACCTAAGCAAATCATATATTAAATGTAGTTTCTATTTGTCCTTTCTTAACCAGAGGGTCATTTCAGGGCTACATGTACATTTATACTTCATATGAGGTCTGCTTATTGTAAACCAAGTTCATTAATGTAGTCTATCGTTTAGATGTCCAGACAAGGTGATCACATCAGATAATGATTGCAACGTTTCAGTCCTCAGTTCTTTTAATTCAATAGCTACGCAGAGCTAATTAGATATCTGTTGTAAAGAGGCCATTCACGAAAAGATGCCCTCCCCACTCCTCTTCGTTCCTCGATTAAATAAGAGTAGCTGGTGTTTACTTTACTCCACAGAAGAAAACAGATGTGTCTGACTGAGTGAATGTGAATTTTATTGGAATACCAGTAGATTCGGCAATCATAATACTTTTGAGAATCATGAATCACACTTGAATGTGGAGTTTATCCCCAAACTCCCTATCTTTGGAAATATTATTATTATTTCCGTGTCTAGAGTTGAGCTCGTTATAAAAATAATTATCCCCTTAAAACTAATAATTTATTTTCAATGAAGCTTGGTAATTTTTATTCTCACTGATAAGAAAATTTGTTTTCAAACTATCCCGCAATACAGCCCAAATGAGCGAAAGATAAAATACTTTGAATCTTTCCTTGTTTTAGTTGAAATCTCTTTTCAGAGCATGTTTCTAAAGAGAAATGCTAGTATGATTTGAAATCTTATTCAATGCCAAACACATTAAAAATTAAACATACCATTTGATGATATATCTTGACTGGCGTAAGAATGGAGATGCGGAGCCAAAAAGGGAAAGAATGGTAGGGCAGATTCCAATCTTGGTGTAGCTTTTAGCGTGAAGCCACTTCCCGGACTGCACCGCCAGCTCGGATAGTACGAAGAAAGGCATTCTGGTGGCAGATATGGTACTCCCAGTCGGGGAGTTGCAAAAGCGGGCAACAAAATGTTTGGACCTGCAACAAAATAGAATATTATTCTAACTTATCTGTGAATCTATATATTTTATCTATATAGACATGTGAATATAAATCTTAAGTTCTGTGATGTTTGTTTTTGTAATTGAGTGGGCTTTAAATTAATTATTTTTGTATCTTGTTTTCTACACTTCTATAAATATTTATACAAGTATAATTTTTAAGTTATACCATTTTCCTCACTGGATTCATTGAAAGGTGAAGTTTAGGTCTGTAGACCTGATTTCAATCATATTTCAGTTTAAATTTCTGAATCCATATAAAACTTTTTATCACAGTAGTTTGGTTGAACAAACAAAAGGTCAAAGTCTTAATGATTAAGGGTACTTAACAGATGAATTAATATAGTTTTTAATTAAAACTACGCGATTAAACTAAGCCATTTTAGTACCATTAAGTTAGTAGCTTGCCCATCGGATTTATTTCAGGTGTATTACAATTTGAACGTTACATTTACCTCAACTGTTTCTGAGTTTTTCTTTTTTTCAATTGAGATGTGATAGAGCTTTGGCTTTATTTATTAAAATACTTCAGGGATCGAAACTAAATTCTATGAATATAATACTAATTGTCCTTATTACTTTAGTTTTCTAGCGTTTTGTTCTGTACTTTGTTATAGATATTCTACTATAACGTTAATTTTTCCTTATTTTACAGAACTGGTTTCACAAATTAAGTTGCCAATCACCTATACATAATGAAATGCTAAGTCTTTTTTTCCACTTTAGGAAGTTTTTATACAATACAGCGTATTATGTTTGTATATAATATTATAAAATGATAATGGCATTATCAAATAATTGGGTTCTTAATTTTAGCTAAAACATCCAACAACTTTTGCTATAAAATGCTGAGACTGTTAAAATATTATAGACATATTTTAACCTTCATTTCCTGATAAGATACACGTAAAATATTCTGTTACAAAATAAGTCGCATAAGCTATCATTAACACTTTCCTGACAGATTACATTTTGAATAATTAAAGAAATATTTGTTTAGACATTTAATCCTAGAATTACCGGGGGAATAGGGATTGGCTTTTTAAACACATTTTTCTGAAATATTTCTGCGTAAAATTGCCTGTGAGTTCCAGACTTTCTTGGTTACAGGATTCCTAAAAACATACCAGCTAAATAAAGACTCAGACACAAATATCGTGAATATTGCAATTAATCTCACTAATTAATTACTGCTGGATTCTCTTATTTATTTCACATAGAAAATTAGTAATTTCACTTAATTTTTGTGTCAGCTCTTTACACTGGGTCCTGTAAAAAATAAAATTACCCACTATGATATATGAGCTCCTACTGGTAGGGAATGAAATAAAAACAAATCGGTAATCTGAGTGATAATAAAACACAAAAAAGCGTTTGCACACTCACAAAAATCAAACCTTACTTTTTATAGACTATTAGTGATAACATTTCTTCACTATATTATATTAAATAAATAATTAGGTAACACTAGAATACAAAATTTTAGCCAATCTATTTGTTTTGTTAACATAGCCTGCATTCTGTTCTTACTAAAGTCCCGTTCATGACCTAATTCTTCTTTCATTGTGAACACAAATCAGACTCCTCTTGCTTAAAATCAGCGCTCGAAACTCGATCATTTAAAGTATGAACAAAATGAATATTCAGAACGTAAGAAATTTACGTGTCAAATCATGATTCAACATTTCGAAATTTAAACATCCATAAATGCTATGATTTTAAGGTCGTCTAAATAGAGTGAGTACTTGGTAGTGAAGACAATTAAACAACACCATCATAATAATAACAACTTTAAAATCTAATCGTCAAAAAAGTAGAAGAAAAATCGGAATTAACAATATTTAGATATATTTCCACTATTTAATAAGGTGTGTTAAACGTAAATATACAGTTCGTGTTTAGCACTGAAAAACGTTTAACATTTCAATCATTATTCAACACTAAAATCTGGACCGAGCTTGGCCTAGTCGGTGAACTACAAGATAGATCCGTCAAATTTCATTTTTCGGTCAGACAAAAGTAAACCAATAGTTGGTGGTGGGTGCTATTGCCTATCTGCCTTCCCTCTGTTCTATCATTTTAAAATTAGGACAGCTTTTCACAAATAGTTTTTGCACCAGTGAAAAATTGTTCGATCTACAAATCTTTGTAAACGGAATATAAAATGAAAACGTTATTGACGAATGTAATAAATGCTTATATTATTATTATCGGTACTGTTGGCAAGCAAATATGATAATTAATATGATAAATGATAACAATTAAATAAAATAAAAACAATAAGAAACATAATTACAATTATAGATTACGACACCTTATTATGTTGACATACTTAGCACTTACTAAGCTTAAAATTAAGCACTAATGTAAGGTTTGTTAATGTCTTAAACTTCTTTCAATTATTTATGCTAAACATTTATTCATGCTTTTAAATTTTCTACCGTGAATAAAGCATCAATATTAAGCCTACTAATCAATTATAACTATATAAAAATTTCTTATGTTTAATATTAACAAAGCTAGATTAAACTCGTTTTGTTGATTTATGTTAGGCCTACATCATAACATTAATGTAACAATAAGGTATTGCAGTCTTAGGCAACGTGCAAACCGTTGTAAATGTAATAAAATGTGCAAACTATACTGACTATAAAGAGCTAATTCATTTTTATTTTCAATATTATTAAGTGATTATATTCTTATTTGCATTATACATAGGTATTTATAATAAATATGATAATAAATAGTGCATAGAATAACAATTATAAACTGGATCACATTACGATTATAAATGCTTATTGAATTTTGAGGTACCTAACAAGATACTTAACATGAAATTTAAACAAGCAGGCAAAACACTGATAAAATCTTGAAATTTGAGGTAGCGAACAAGTTAGTTAACATGAAATTTATATAAGCAGGCAAAGCATTGATGAAGTACTGAAATTTGAATTAGCTAACAAAAAGTACTGAAGTTAAGGTATTGAATGTTAAAGTACTAGATTAACCATCTAGATAAAATTAATAGCAACTATCAGTTTAATGTTAGTTTTACTGGAGTATTAGTATTAATGAATTACATAATTGCTATGTATTATAATTACCGAGATTTAAAGTTGTTTTTTATTACAGATGAATTTATTTTTCAAATCAACACAAAGTAAAAACAAGTAGCTTTTTGTCCAAAATGATAATGCTTTGAAGAATTCAAGAACCCAGTCATTGAAATTAACGTCCGTTTATAAGCGGTTGAAACATCAGAGTGGGAGTTCATGGTGCTGTGAAAATACGTATACTAAAAAAATCGATGAAGACAAAAAAAAACTAAACCCTATAACACGAGCACTTTCAAAAGGTGGACCATTCTTCATCAGGGGCAAATTGAGTAGGCTGGCTATTTAATAACAAGTTAACGCCGAAATCAATAAACCTTAAGTTAACTGATTTCGGTTTTAAAGTATTCTTCTAAATGTTTGAATTATCATAAAATACCTGTAAACTATTTTTAGTCCTTTCAATAAGTATTGCATTTTCTTACCTTTCTACATAAGGCTAATCTTTAGATCCGAGTTGTTCGATAAATAGAGAGTGTAATATTGAACTTCCAGGTTATATGTTTACATGTTTGAACTGATGTATTCAGGTCAGGTAGAACTTACAGCTACAGAGAACAGAGGCTGTCAGATCAGTCATGGGTCATATGTGTATAGACAATAAATAGTGAACTGTCTCGATAAACAGAGAATACAATTTGTTTCTCTTTGCCTATCATTTGTAGTTATAATTAGCCGTCACACTGTTTGATAGATAAAAAAAAAATCATAGTCACGAGTAACAGACAATTTATACAGTTACTCAGTTTTTATTACCCAGTTGTAGTTATCTAGCCCACCCAGTGGCTCAGATTATAACGCTAAAAATTGGGTTTCGATATCCACACCGGGAGAGCACAGCTGCAGTTCTACGCTTAACAAGAAATGACCTTTGGCCCATCCAGTGGCTCAGCAGTAAGTCTAAGAGATTATAACGCTAAAAATTGGGTTTCGATACCCTCGATACACCGGGAAAGCACAGATGCAGCTTTACGCTTAACAAGAAGTAACCAAACAAACTCGCGCCGTTTATATTAGAGGATTTTGTAGCAACTGTTTTTTATCTAATTACCAAGAACTTAGATTTTCGGTCTTCTTCATTTCGCAGAAATAAAGAGCACACACTTGGGGTCAGTTACAATTCAATAATACGAACAGAACATAGTTTTAGATAAATTGTAGTTTGATACTATAAAAAATACAGTGTTAGTTATTTTTTAATAATAATTAAAATACGAATTTCGAGGGCGATTATAATTTAATAATGTTAACAGTATATAGCTATGGCCATCTAATTTGTATTACATCATACTGTGTATATCATGATACACTATAGCTTCTTAGGTCGTTACCTATATCTGTCGTTAGGTTATAATGTATATCCGCTGTTTCGGTGCAATTTTTTGAAATAATTACAAATTCAAATTATAGACAAAACACTGTCTGGAGGACAGCTACGTTATGAGATGATAGACAGCATAGAATTTGGATCATTATGGTTGGCACATGTAATGACTTCAGAATCTACGCTCGGTTTTCGTATAAAGAATGAAGGAATTAGCACATATGGTTTATTTCTTGAATTTCGCGCAAAGCTGCACGAGGGATATCTGCGTTAGCCGTCACTAATTTTGAAGAGATAGACTAGATGGCGGGCATGCCAATTTTTGAGCCTCTCTCGTCAAATCGAATGGTGGTATTGGCTGTCACTCTTATAACGCACTCACAGCTACAAAGTGCAATATTTTGGTGGTAACGAAACGCGAACTACATGACCTCAACTCCACAGTTTGGCACGCTAACATTTGGGCATCGCTCAGCCAACTAGCAGATATAAACAGTTCACAGTTATTGTTTATATGTTTATAAGTCGAGATATATATATATAAACAGTTCAAAGTCTAAGCTCAGCAAATATCATAGAATGAAACATTATATGCTTATGAACGACACATAATTTCAATGTTCGAGAAAAAAGTTTACGGTCACAACCGTTTGGTCCCCTTTGCTTCTAGGCAATAATTTGTACAACCTTGAACAATACATAGTTTCAGTAAACTATGTTTTACAGGTATTATAACCTCAAAATCTCTGAATTGGTAGGATTTACGGGTATAAACGATATATATTTTCGAGAAAATTGTATTTTAAAGGTATAATCAGTACAAAGTCTTCGGGTTTGTACGACTTATAAAATTGAACAATACATAGTTTAGGGTCAACTGGATTTTCAGGTATTCAAAACTAGATTAGGTATATTTTACTGTTTTAAAGAGCACTTAGTTTCAGGAAAACTATATTTTACAGTTAGAAGTTTTCGATTAGGAAGTTTACTGATTTTAAACAACTCAAATTATGGGTCTGTTAAATGTTTTATGTATGCAGTATAATTTACACATATATAAATATAACAGGATTTGAGCTTACTTGTAACTTGAAGTTTACAGATAATCCATAATATAGAACAAAGCTGCGCAATAATCTATGTGTGTTGTTTTACACTGCGAGGATCAAGCTCTGAAGCTTAGTTTATCGCTGAGCCACCAGAGGTCATTAACAATGCATTAAAATATTAAACTTATAAATGTCCGACTAAAATTTAAATCAGGCATATATGTATATATAACTTGTAAGGCTCTGTTGTTATATAGAGTTGTTAAAATGTATATTTATTGTGTAAATAATCAAGAGACAAAAAATTCGTATTCAAGCTGAACGAGAACTTGATGCTGGTAACTCATATATATATACACACAAACACAAATATACATATATATAATCATACTTTCTTGAACATCATTTTTTATACTTGTGTGTGTGTGGTACTGTTCGCAAACCAAATAGAAATATTGTACAATTTTATTGTATTTTTGTATTATAAGAATATATTTATATATTCAGTACTTGTTACAGTAATTCTACTGTAAAAGGTATGTTAATTTAGGTTTCTTTTTCAGTAATGTAAAAAAAAAAGTGCTTCCAGAACACTAGAGTAGAAACCTATGTTCTCTGTTGTGACTATAAATTGATATTTAAGAGCGTGTACGAATGGTGGCGGATTTTATGTCAACCAAATCAGTTCCGTGTCGAAACAAAGCCGATCTCATGTTCGGGGACATTCTAGTCGGACAGACAATCCTCTTAACTCGGCGTGGTAGCGGTCTTGAGCTCCCACAAATTAATTGTCGACTGGCAACTTCTAGCCTCCAGAATAAGCCGAGTATGACAAAATACTACCCCTTAAGGATGGCAGCTCGGGTTTGTGGTCACCCTTAATCTAACGACGATCTAGTTGGTTGTGTCAAATATCTTTCGATAAAGCACGACGAGCAATAGTAAAACCAGTAAAAACGATAGAGAGGGATAGGCTTTTCATACAGAAGTTGAAAGAAACAACGAATTCTTTTTCTTCTAGTTTGCAAATCCAATCGTAAATCCTAAAGGTTTTCAACTACTATTTGTGTAACCCAATTTCACAGCTATTTCCACTATACATCAACCACAGCTTGCGGACGATCCAATCAAAATCAAATAAAAATCTCTGGTGAAATCCCGAACGGTTCCCAGTCTCCTCTAACAAGGTTATTATTTTCGGATTTCAATCTTGTGGTTCTTCTGTACTGACAAACCCATCATAAGCTTCAAGAAGATTTCTTCTGCTGTTTTTAGGACTGAGTAGATCGAAAGTCTTCGGGCAATGTGAAAATATGTATGGTTTAAAATAAATATTCAGTTCGATGTATTTATATCTATAAGTATGTATATCACGTATTTACCTTACAAGAAAATGAAGTGGTTATATTTATTAGTTTTGATGGCCTTCAGCCAAAATGTGTGTTTTTTTCTTCAATCTTGTAAGATATGTTTTTATTCGGCCATACATGTTTTTATGAACGCATAATTGACGCGCTTTGCATAAAGAAAATAAAAACTTTTGTAATCTTGGTTTTTACCTATTTCTTAAACAAGGGTGGGAGATTTTTAAGTGTCCTAAGATTGGTGTTTCGTTTTATCTTATTTGGGAACGAAATACAGTTGCAAAATTGCTATCATATTTCATGATTATTTACTTCATTCACTGAGAAAAAGCACACGTGCTACTGAAAATGAATACTGACATAACTAACGTATTTTCTTAAGGTAACAATAGAAAAAAAAATACACACACTTCTCTCAATTACACTCTTATGAACAATTCTACTGTGGCCTACAGCAAACAAGATTTGGGATCATACTGTTTGATGTAAGCCTAAGGCCGCGACATCTTGAAATAAAATGAATAAAAAAGTAGTTGTTTCGTTGTATTTTTACCATGTTAAAGAACTGGTTACTTGGGCTATTTGTAATCATTAATTATTTGAAAATAAAAACACAGATCAGTTAAGCAACATTTATTACGGCACAAAAAATTAAAAACTTTGTAATTAATGACACTTTGCAAGATGTTAATGAAGCTAATTGTGTATGTTCCACCAAATGAGAAAAATAACCTTTTTAAGATTTCGAAAGATGAAATACTTCAATAAAAATATCTTTGGGGCAGGTTGTTTAAGATAATGAACGTTAAGATACTTTAAAACAGGGTATGAATTTCCACCCTAAATATTTTGCTAGATCTACTATTTTTATATCAGTGTGATGGCTTCTTGACGATCAAACATATCATCCATGCTTTCCACTGAAGAGAAGAAGTATAAAATATAACAATGCGATAAAATGACTTTAGTACAGAGAGTGTAATGTCTCAACAGTATCTCTGTAGCTTGATTGATACTTTGAAAAGTTTTCGGGAAACTAGGTAAAAAAAAGCCTCTTACACTAAATAATAAAGCTATAGTAAGTGACATAAATTATATCTTAGTAAGAGAGGTATCTAGAGAAGTAGGACTCTCACAACGGTGGAGATGCACCGTTTAACAGATATAACCTCTATTCGTAAGTGAAATGGCTAGAATAAAATAGAGCAATTAAGCGTTAAAAACGGGCCGATATGGATACTCAAGCCAAGAAGACCCAGTATCTAAAGTGACTATTTACTGTCCTCAATCATAAAAGCAAGGAAAAGAATTAACAATAACGAAACGGATCACTATAACCCAGTTCCATATTGTATCTATATAAACAGATCACTATAACCCAGTTCCATATTGTATCTATATAAACAGATCACTATAACCCAGTCCCATATTGTATCTATATAAACAGATCACTATAACCCAGTTCCATATTGTATCTATATAAACAGATCACTATAACCCGGTTCCATATTGTATCTATATAAACAGATCACTATAACCCAATCCCATATTGGATCTATATAATCAGATCACTATAACCCAGTCCCATATTGTATCTATATAAACAGATCACTATAACCCAATCCCATATTGGATCTATATAATCAGATCACTATAACCGAGTCCCATATTGTATCTATATAAACAGATCATTATAACCCAATCCCATATTGTATCTATATAAACAGATCACTATAACCCAATCCCATATTGTATCTATATAATCAGATCAATATAACCCACTCCCGTATTGGATTTATATAAACAGATCACTATAGCCCAATCTCATATTGGCTCATATTTTATATAAACAGTATAAAATACAAACTAAAATACCAAGGTAAATAGTTGCTTCTATTACAATAAACTGAAAATGGAATTCGCCTCCAAATTAAAAACAAGTAGCAATATATTCATCACTATGGATAGAATTATGGTAAGTATGATTAATAAGAAGGCTTTAATAGTTCATATGTTTTTACTTCATAAGCTTATGCCTATTTCTCGTGTTTTATTACAGTATATCTAAGAGTGATGAAATAATTCACTATGCACTAGAGTGAATTTTTACCTTCATGTTTGATTTCTGTCGTACTATATAAGTTAACTCTATCATGACATATATGTCTACATATATTCAAATATCTTCTTTTGAAGTAACTTAAGGTTTATATTAACACTAATGATTGAATGTCCTCTGCCTGAGGCAGTGATTGTTCCAAATCCCAAATCTGGAAGGGGAATAGTGGTTAACGTACTGAGACTCTATATCCAAGTGTTCATGATTCAAACATCCATACTCTGAAGCCTTCTTTGGGTACGTTATAAGAGTGACAGTAAAATCCTACTATTTGGTCAGACAAAACTAGTCTAAGACTTGGCTGTGGATGCTGTTAACTAGCTGCTTTCCCTCTATATCATTTCAAAATTAGGGACGTCTATGCGCCGATAGTCCTTTATGTGTTTTTGGCTGAAAATTCTGAAACAAAAACGAAACATACCACACATTTTCCACGATACTAAGCTAACGATGATCCTTTATTTTCTCATTCTCTTTTTTTTTATGAAAGTTATGTTTGAGTTGTCTTTGTCTCTTAGAAAGACGGTTAGTTGAAAGAAACTAATTAAAGGTCTAAGTCTGATTTCTATAAAGGCAAGGAAATATAATTGCCGAAGTTCGGACATGGGAATTAGTATAGGAATGTATTCCTCCTTAGTATCTGAGACAAATGTTAGAGGGCGCTGTTTTCCATATTTGTTGTTGATTCAAATTTTATAATCAGTTTGCACAGTGACTTCGATGTGTGAGGATGTAAATTGAACGATAGGAAAATGTTTGGTAATTTTGATGCTTAAATTTTGCTTTATAGATATTTATAGTTTTCATTCATTCATTGTAGAATATGAAGGTGTTATAAGCCTTAAGACTTACCGTGCGCCACTATGGGTAGGGGAGACAACATATAGGGAGATGTCAGATTTATTTTTCTTTGATGTTTAATGAATTATTAACTTGACCAAAATGTTTGCACACTGTTCTATATTGATGTTATTGTACACATGTATCGATCAGCTATAGAGTAAATGCGCGAGTAGTAACAGAGAAGGTAGGTATGATCGGACAAACATGTACGAACTGCTATTCTGATGTGTATAAGTTAGTTTGATAATTTCTTCGTCACATACACACCTGTTTTGTATGCTTTTTCGAAACAGATCAACGCTTTGTTCAGGTAATTTCTCTGTACTTGGTGTAGAGACATGCCTCGTCATATGACAGAAGTTATAGGGCGTCAAATTGTACGACTGTCCACAAATGGTATGAAGCAAACGGACATTGCCAGAACAGTAAGGATCTCTTAGTATAGTGTATCCAGAATCCGGAAACGTCATCGGACAACAGGAAATGTTGTTCCAGGAAAGTCCACTGAAAAACTACTGCCCCAGATGACTGTGTTTTGATCAGGTTAACAAGTCAAGAAATCTCGCAACACCTTATGACAGGAATGACATGAACATATTCATTCCAATTTATGCAGAAGAACAGTGAATAGGAGACTGACCAAACAAGTTATTTGGCAAAAAGGGCTACTCTGCAAAGCGATATTGACCAGAATTCACCGCCGTCACCATGTTACTTGGGTACTACAGCATGCCAGCTTACAGTTAAAACACTGGCATGTCATCTTTTCAGGTAAGTCCTGTTTACGGGTGTTAAAGCTGATGGTAGGATTCGTGTTCGTCGATTGCCTGGAGAACAGATGAGGGAAGGCTGTCTTTCCCACGGGAGATGGTACAGTAAATGGTTGGGCAGCTATTCATAAACTGCTCTTTATATCCTCCAGGGAAACGTCAAGGGCGCCTCCTACAGGCATCCCATGAAGACAATATATCTGCCATATTAAACGGCAATGTTTGCCAATAACTTTGTGTTGCAGGACGAGAACGCTACTGTACACAATGCGCGTATTGTACAGGATTATGTCGACCAGGAGAACGTTACAATATTGTTATGGCCAGCAAAGTTTCCAGGTTATAATCCCATTGAGTACTGTTGGGCAGAATTGAGCCGGAAAACTGCTAACCACGATCCTAAACCAGCTACTGTAGCATAGTTGCAGCGCCTTCTAGTGACAAGTTGACATGAAATTACGGTGGATTACATCAATAGCCTCATCGACAGTATGCCTCGTCACCTTGCGGAGGTTATTAGAGTACGAGGAGGACCAACCAAGTACTGAATGTTTCATATGAATTGATATAAGGTTACAGACGCTATTTATATTAATTTGATGCCATGTTTTGGTAAGATTTTGTTATGATTGGTTTGGTTTGTTATGAATTTCGCGCAAAGCTACACGAGGGCTATCTGCGCTAGCCGTCCCTGATTTAGCGGTGTAAGACTAGAGGGAAGGCAGATAGTCATCCCCACCCACCGCCAACTCTTGGGCTACTCTTTTACGAACGAATAATGGAATTGACCGTCACATTATAATGCCCCCACTGCTGAAAGGGCGAGCATGTTTGGTGTGACCGAGTTTCGAACCCGCGACCCGCAGATTACGAGACGAGCGCCCTAACCACCTGGCCATGCCGGACCCCAGTTTGCTATGATAGATGAAACGTTAAATTAAATGTCTTTCTACAGGTGTCTGATAAACTTGTTTGCTGTTCTAATAGATCATTCATTATGTGCATAGAACTTGTCTCATTATACAAATTACATATGTAGATCTTTAATATAACATTCATTTTTCAGTTTGACAGCGATAAGTGTATTTGTATTCCATCTTAATAATAATGATTTTATTTGTTACAAAATATGCAAACATTTTGGCTAAGACTGTATATAGATCATGAGTTGATAGCTTATATTTTGATCGACAGTCCAGAAATACACAAATTATACTGAAGTAGATATTATAATTTAAAAACGATATTCAATTATAATGACTGCTGAATGTACATATGTTGAATTGATAACTTGATTCATAGAAATCTTGATGAACTATAGTTCAGTAGACCATAGTTTTACTTACATAGTCATATCAGTGTTCCAATCTTACGAGTTTTAGAAAGATCAATACAATAATTATAATTTTGTAATCATAGTTCTATGTAATAGCGCATTGTTTGTCACATTTATAGGATAAATAACGTGATTGGCTCGTGATTTAAAGCGAAATTAATGTAATTAGAATAAACTGAGTCGTCAGCCGTGCAATACTGCAATTGTTGTTCAGTAGCTTCGTATAGAAGATAAAAGATATTTAGCTATCTGCTGAGTCCACCGCGCGGATTCGAACCTGGGATTTTTACGTTGCTATACGAGCTAAAAGAGGAAATGTAAGTTTGCTAAGAGCTTTACTTACTTCCTTACAAAGTTTTAGATCTTCCTTTCCGGTGACTCAGCGGCAACCTTTGGGACTCACAGAGTTAAAACTATCTAGTTTTTCAACGGTAAGTTTAAACAAAAAAGATTTATAACGCTAAAAACCTGGTTACGATATCCGTGTTGGTTACAACACAGATAGCCCATTGTTAACTTTGTGCTTAACTACAAACAGACATAACACTAACATTCGGGATTGGATTCTTGCGATTGTCTCAGCACAAAGATTGTCTGCATAATGTGCAGAATTGTGCTTAACCGTTTTTAGAACCTTCAATTTCTACCCTTTAATCTGTTTTTGTCAATATGTTTGTTGGTTTAAGCTCCAAACTGGTACTCTTTACGTCAAACAGATGTTTCTGCACTTGTCACGTACTTTTGATGATTAGATTTGATACATTTAACCCCTTTTTTTGTACATATTTATCCAAACCAGTTTTAAGTAATATTTCAGGAACATTTTCTTTTAGTTTTTCAGCTACTTTTCGAGCTTAAAATATTAGTAGATAGAGCTACTATTTATGGAGCATATTTCGTTGTACACATCTTTATAAAGCTATTACGGAAACCTACAAAGTCCCACTTGAAGCAAAGATCATCTTCAACTTGATATAGATTGTTTGCTTGTTTTGAATTTCGCGCAAAGCTACACGACAGCTATCTGAGCTAGCCGTCCCTAATTTAGCAGCGAAAGACTAGAGGGAAAGCAGCTAGTCATCACCACCCACCGCCGACTAACGAATAGTCATATATAACGCCTCCCTCCCCCACGGCTGAAAGGGCAAGCAAGTTTGGTGGGACGGGGATTCGAACCCGTGACCATAAGATTACGAGTAGAGCGCCCTAACCACCCGGCCATGCCGGGCCCTTGATACAGAACCAACACCTTACGATTAATTTGATTAACGCAGTGTTGATCGTATTCGGCCCTAAAAAAATAAGAATATATGTCCATATATCCATCGTTATTAACAAACACAGACCATTTTTTTGTCCGACAATGAGAAATAATATTCTATATATGTCCACCAAGTTTAATAGAAATCCGATCATTTTCTGACTGAGTTATAGAGCAAAAATAGTGTGAAAAATCGATCCCTACGTTATCAGATAGGGATTGTTTGGATTTTCGACAACTTTCTGTGAACTTGACCAAAAACTAATCAATTCTAAGTTTGGTCATAGTCCAAATGAATACTAACTTTCGTCCAAGTCAATTCAGCCGTTTTCGAGAACTCTTGCTGACAAACAAAAATACACACTTACATAAAGGGGTGAAAACATAACCTTCGGTGGCGGAGGTAAAATTGTCGGTCACGTAAACCTACACATAATTGAATTAAATAGTTATTATGCGTAACATATTAGACTAAAAGTTTATCAGTTATTGAAGAAATGATAGATCTTGGCTAATAGCAGCTTAGTGAATCATAAGCTGTATTGACTGTTACGAAGCAGTTTTACAGAATAAAGTTGTATCAGTTGTCTTAAAGCTGCTTTATAGATCGTAAGCTGTAACAACTCTTACAAAGCTGCTTAATAGACTAAATGTACGAAGCTGCTTGACAGATTAAAAGCCGTAACAACTGTTAGAAAATCGCTTTACAGAGCATGCATTTTATCAGATAATACAAAGCAGCTTTATGAATTAAAATTGTTGTATCAGCTGTTGCAAATTTGCTTTATAGATTACTAATCTATCAGCTGTTATGGAATAGTGTTGTTTTGTTAGACTATTTAAAGTAAGCCATTTGTTCTACAGCAGCATATTACACCTTCAGAAAACAGTTGTTGCTTTTTTCGTACAAAGCTAAACGATGGGCTATTTGCACCACAGAGTTTACCACAGAGAATCGAACCCCCGGATGTTAGCGTTGTAAGTCTGTAAACTTATCGCTGACCCACTGGGTGGGACACCTTTATAAGTAAATGTAACTTCAATTCTTATATTTTAATTTGTTGCCCCCTTGATAACTCAATGATAAACTCGGATGTTTATGACATGAGTTCGTGGTTGAATCCCTGCAGTGGGCACAGCTCAGACTAACCCTTGTGCTGCTTGCGCTAAAACAGTTAAACTTTAACTTTAGCTTCTTAGAGCGTAATGTGTATTTTTTATATAGTGCGACTTATACATACATGCACACCATGAAATGATGCTGCAACTTGTTAGATTCTAAATTCTGTAAGTTATAAAGACACAGTTTGTATGATCATATAATCTGTAATCTTCTGTTTCGAGATGTCCGGTTATATCATCAAGTATATCCATTCTTACAGATTAGCTTTTTAGATTAACGCAATAAAATGGTTGATAAGATATTTTAATAGAAATGAAAGGCGGGTTAACACGTTGTCATCAGATAGAGACGAGTTGAAAAACTCAAAACTGGAGCTGATGAGCAGTAACCAATCATGGATATTAGTTTAAGTCAAAATACATTTTTTAAAAAGCATGAAGCGCAGCCTGAAGTTTTATTTATTTCATGTCCTTTAGTAACTTTGTAGTATTTTTGTAACTTTTATCTTCCAACATTAATTCTGTGTTTGGATTTGTGCACAGTTAGTTTTAACTGATAGTGTCTATGTTAATTTAATCAGGGGCTTAGTTTGCGTCTTGCTTATTCAAATTATGAAGCAAGATATTCACTTGATTTAAAGAATTACGTTGTGTATTCTGATATATTTTGATAGAAGAGAACGATGTACTTTGTTATTTCTAAGATGTTTTCATTGTTTCGATCCAACCTTTTAGGCCTCAATCGATACCAGATGTTTCAATCCATTTTGTCAGACCGTAAGGCTTAGCTGCTGTTACGCTCAACGTGTTAGTACACAATCTTCATTTGATGTTATGATAAATCTTATTATATCGTAAGGCTTATCTGCTGTTAAGCTCAACGTGTTAGTACACAATCTTCATTTGATGTTATGATAAATCTTATTATATCGTAAGACTTATCTGCTATTACGCTCAACGTGTTAGTACATAATCTTCATTTGATGTTATGATAAATCTTATTATATCGTAAGGCTTATCTGCTATTACGATTAGCAGCACATAATGTTCATGTGATGTTACAGTTAGAATGTCGTTCCATAATCTTTATGCTATTTGTCGCTTTTAAGCCTTACTTCCTATCATTGTTGGTGTATGTTATTATGTTAGATCATATCATATATATGTGATTGTTTAGGCACCTTTCTATATTATCTTAGTCCATATCTACATTAGTTGTCGCTAATTTATCCATCACATTAGATCATGATCTGTATCTAGTTTCTGGTGAAGTGACCGGGTTAAACTGACGTTATGTTTCATCGGGACCACACTTACTTTTGCCACTGCCTTGAACAACGAGCTAAAAATTATCAAATACATGATTTTACTTTAAGCCCTCAAATATGAAATTTATCACAAAAGTTAATTGTATCGTGAGTTTACTTAGTTATACAGTCTAGTACAACTTTGATTACTCTGGTTGCTTTAAAACTAGTTCTAATCAAAGTTAACTATATGTATACATAACTCTTTTATATTTAAAGATTTTTAAAGCATTCCGTGTAATTGATTATTACTACAGGAGCGCATCCAAGGAAATTCTAGCATATAAGCTGGAAACTTACTATAATAGTGTTTCATCTTTGAATTTCATATTTTAATGTCTGAAATGGATAAAAACCTTCTTTTCAGCACTAATGCAACTATATTTATATTACAATAACACTCAATAGGTGTTTCAATCAACTAACACTTAAAAACACTCAGTTGTTCCCTAACTGTACATTTAAAATAGTTGTTATCCGTTCATTTTTTTACAACACTCAGCGTTTTTGAATATTTTTCCTATTAAGAAAACAGATGAAAAAGTGCAATTTTTTCAAAAACTTATTCTTCCCTAGTTATTATAACAACAGAGTATTGACATATGTGAAAAGTTTTATATAAAATAATCTATAAAGGATAGAAAATATAAGTTACTCTCTAGATACGGTTTGAAATTCAATTTATTTATTTTAGCGCTCATACAACTCTGACTTAGAAGTTGAAGCTTCTAACCTACCATAGATTATTAAACAACAAACTTTCATATATATGTAGTTGTGTAAATAAATAAATAAAGCGTTTATTATGTACTGTAAAAACTATTAGTGTACTGAACAAATTTAGCCACATTAAAAAATAACTCCTTTTTTATATAACTTACTAAATGCAACATTAAAGGTAGGAATATTTCATGTACAAAGAACATCTTTGACAAATAGGTTTCAAGTGATCACAAAATACAACTTGAAGTAGAATAATACTATATTTAATATACCTATCTCGAAACCTGTAGTTTACATAGGTTTATTCAAGCTAGTTTTCTAGTTTTTATATGCAACTTGTGCTTTTTTTTAAAAGTTAGAAAAACATGTTTTTTATGCTATTGTTAAATGGAGATCATTCCTATAATAGTGTCCGCGTGTGTGTTATCGATCACAACCAATGTTTGTAACAAATGGGTTAGGCTATATATATTATTACCGTGATACCTGATAAACCAGGATTAGGCTATACATTATTACCGTAATACCTGACAAACCAGGATTAGGCTATACATTATTATCGATGATACCTGACAAAGGGGTTAGGCTATACATTATTACCGTGATAGGCTGACAAACCAGGATTAGGCTATACATTATTACCGTGATACTTGACAAACCAGGGTTAGGCTATACATTATTATCGTGATACCTGACAAACCAGGGTTAGGCTATACATTATTACCGTGATACCTGACAAACCAGGGTTAGGCTATACATTATTATTGTGATACCTGACAAACCAGGGCTATGCTATACATTATTACCGTGATACCTGACAAACCAAGGTTAGGCTATACATTATTATCGCGATACCTGACAAAACCAGGGTTAGGCTATACATTATTACCGTAATACCTGACAAACCAGGATTAGGCTATACATTATTATCGTGATACCTGATAAACCAGGGTTAGGCTATACACTATTAACGTGATACCTGACAAACCAGGGTTAGGCTATACATTATTATCGTGATACCTGACAAACCAGTTCCTATCTCACCGCCGAAGATTTTTATGTAAATTTAACATAACATTTCAACATTTGTCCAAACGTTTCAAAACTCTAGCCGCTTTGATATATTCTAATTTGACGTACTCGTCGTAAGCAAAATGATACTTTAACTGCAATTGTATGTACGTTTGCTTCAAGTATATAACCAGATTTTTCGATTTATTTACAATGTGATGTAAGACATGATTTCAACATTTGAATGTTAGAGCAATCGTGAATGCAGTCGATTATTTTTACTTGCACAAAATTATTAACACATTTCAGGGTTCATAATTTACTTCATGTTCCTAATGAACTCGACGTTAAGATTTCTTAAATTAGAACGTTAACTTAAACTGTAAATTTGATAAGGTCCCTGTAAGTAAGTATATAGGTTTCATTGTAATAAACGGTAGCTTTATAAAAGCTGTTATTTATTTTTAACACTTTGTGAATAGGCCTAATTAATCATATTAAACTCTAAACAGGTGGCGATGAAAGTTTTAATTAACTGGGAATTATTCAGCTAATATCAATTATTTATTGTCATTTGTCTTCATCGTGTATCTCAAAGCAACGTATTCTTTGCTTGCAATCTAAATATCAAGAATTTTGTTTGAAAGAGAGGAAAACATGTAAAAAAGGAGGATTTTATCTTTGCAATAATAATGTACTTTTCAGAAAACCGTAAAGTGTACTGGTATTCTTATCTACAGAAAAGTACAGAACTACTTACCTCGTGAACCTATCAAACATAGATTTTCATTGGCTGTTTGAAGTGTAACCAATAAGAATAAGTCGCAATGAATATCTTGTAGAATTTGATTGGCCATTTTTCAAAATTATTTTTAGAGTTAAGTACTTAATTTACAGTAATAAGAATAAAAATAAGCTTTAAACGAGTAACTGTAAAATGAGGGAATAAAGAGAAACTGAATCTTTTCAATCACGAGATAAAGTGTTGTCTAATTGTAATGCACTAACAAATGGAAAATTTTCACCGTAAAGTTTGTATGTTTGTTTTTGAATCTAGGGCAAAACTACACGAGGACTATCTGCACTATGCGCCCCTAATTTTAAAGTGGTAGACTACAGGGAAAACAGCTAGTCAACACCAACCTCCGCTAACTCTTGGGCTGCTCTTTTGCCAACGAAAAGTGGAATTGATCGTCACGGCTGAAAGAGCGAGCACATTCGCTGACGGGATTCAAACTCGCAACACGCAGATTGTTAGTCAAGTTCCCTGTATAACCACCAGGTCATGCCAGACCCCTTCACCGTAAAGAAAGTAATACATAGCAGTATTTAAGATTAGCTATTTCTCTCTTTTTTTCTTCTGTAACATGACTAGTAAGCTTATTAATTTGGATTATTCAGTTTCTACGTGTTCCTAGATTTTTATCTTGTGAAGTTTACATATGAATGCAGGCACATGTAACGTATCTCGTATCAAAGTAGTATTATCAAATTAATAACAATAGATTTTGTCTTTAATTGTTTTTTTCTGACTGAAATCGAGTTCGGTGTTTGGTAAAACTAGAAGAGGCTTATTATTATCACTTTCGGCAGAAAAGAAGGATTACTGATTAGCGCACTCGTTATTTTTTACCATTTTTTTTAGAAACATAATGTTTGAGCTCAAACATTTATACAATGGAAATACGATTTTGAAGGAAATATGTTAAAATTATTATAAAAACCTCTTATAAGCGCTGTTTCAGAAAGGGAACCTAAGCCTAAGGCCTGCTTTTTTGTTGTAATAATAGACAAACGAACGATAGGGAAAATACATTTCCTCTGCATCTAATTATTGCAAAAACTTAACACAAAAAATGCACGTAGATCGTAATATATTTGTTCTTGTTATGATACAAACTGATATTAAGCAACCATTGAATTTTTATTGTATCTGTGTTTCTTATATGTTGTTGGTAAACTATTCTGCGAATTTTAGAATTGACTAAAAGGTACATGATAATTCTAAATGCACCTCAATTTCCTCAACAGAACATGTAACAATTAACAATAATCCACACGTCTAACTTTCAGACATTTCCCAGATCATTATTTTGTCCCGCTATATTTGTCTTTATTGCGCTAACTTCATCTGATGGAGAAGCATTTTGTCCCCCGGTGGGACAGCAAGTAAGTTTACGAACTTACAACCCTAAAATCCGGGGTACGATTCCCTCACGGTAAACACAGCGGATAGCCCAATGTGGCTTGCTAAAACACAAACAAATAAGAAACATTTTATTATTAACTATTATTGTATATAATGGTTTAGAGTAAAGTACATTTATGTATGTAACTACTATTGCAAATTTAAGTTTTAAAAGTTCATTTTGTGCTTTACGCATAGTTTAGGTTAAAGCACTGTTTACGTGGTTTTTGAAAAATTGTTGCAATATGACCGTGTGACGTTGTTGAGATGTATACGTACGTGATTGGTTGTAGGAGTGTATATGCTGAGCTGTTGAGATGTAACTGTGTGATAAGTTCTCGAAATCTATAATTAAATGATGAGCTGTTGAGATATATCTGTGTGAAGATGAGATGTAGCTCTATGATAAGTTGTTAGGATATAACAACGTGATACATTGTGGAAACGCAGCTATATGACGAGTTTTTGGATATAACCATGTAAAGACTTATTGAAATGTAACTATATCATACGTTTTGAGATATATTTATATAATGGTTTATGAAGACGTAGCTCTATAATTAATTGCTTAGATGTAACAATGTAATGAAGATTTGAGGTGTAGCTACATGATGAGCTGTTGAAATGTAGCTATGGATTGAGTTGTTGAGATATAACTACATGATGAGCTGTTGAAATGTAGCTATGGATTGAGTTGTTGAGATATAACTACATGATGAGCTGTTGAAATGTAGCTATGGATTGAGTTGTTGAGATATAACTACATGATGAGCTGTTGAAATGTAGCTATGGATTGAGTTGTTGAGATATAGCTACATGATGAGCTGTTGAAATGTAGCTATGGATCGAGTTGTTGAGATATAGCTACATGATGAGCAGTTTAAATGTAGCTATGGATCGAGTTGTTGAGATATAGCTACATGATGAGCTGTTGAAATGTAGCTACGGATTGAGTTGTTGAGATATAGCTACATGATGAGCAGTTTAAATGTAGCTATGGATCGAGTTGTTGAGATATAGCTACATGATGAGCTGTTGAAATGTAGCAATATATGAATCAATGAGAATTGTGTATAGATATCTTTACATTGACATACTGAGGTGTAGCTGTGTGTTGAGCTATTCATGAGTAGCTTTGTGATAAGTTTTAAGACATCTCTTGATGATTCTTTGTCGAGGTGTCGCTTTATGATGAATTATGAAGACGTATCTTTATGAAGAGTTGTTGAGATCTAGTTCTATATTGAGTTAGTTGTAATCAGGTAAAGAATGGATTGTGAAATATAACCTGAAGAAAGTGTTTTAAATCATAAAGAGATAAAGAGCGGATTTTTGGAATAGAACAATGTGAAGAATATATGTTGAGTTATTTGCAGTCGAAGAATGTATTTTGAAATACAGTGCCGCGAAGAAAGATAATTTAATTAAATAAAGGCAAAGAAATGATATTTTGGGATATATAAAATTATGAAGGAAACATGTTATTTTAAAAACATTATTTGATTATCTGTGTTGTCATACAGTTTTAGCTAACACTTGTAATTAAAAAAAAAAAATCACTAATCCATTTTACCTGCTCAGGAAAAATCTAACTCGTTGTTAAGGAAGAACACACATTTTGCCTTAAGTAAATAGTGTTCTATATAGTGGTATATTATAAGATTTTGTTTCTATTATAGTATCAGACAAGATAACACGATAAAAATTTGACAGTATCATTCAAATACGACTATCATTTTAATATTTTGCTCCATTTGTTACTCTATTAAATGGTGGGGGAAACTGTACGTTTATGGTATAAAATTATGTCATGTTATGTAACAACACAACAACTACCTTTCAACTGATTTGTATTTCTAACAAATCAGTTACGACCACAACAGAAAATTGTTGTACAAACCGTGTTTTGTGTTTATGCTTGTTTCAGCTTTTAGATACTTATTTTTTAATTTAAAACGTGTGCAGAGTAGTTTTAAGCATTTTTGGCTATTAAAACAAGCAAGAAAAATAAAGATTTAAATAATTAAGTAATGAAAAACCGCAAGTTGAAAAAAAAATTAAATAAATAATAAGTTTGCTCAGCAGACGTAACAAAAATTACGTACACAAAACTAAGCTAAAGATAATTTTCTGATTTAAAAAAGCAAAAAATACTAACCACTGGCTATGTTATCGAACCATTTGTCAGTCAAAAAGTACTTACCGAGACGCGAAAGAGCTAAATGTTAGTTCGTTTGAAGCTAGGTCATTTCGACTGTATACAGTTTCGCCTTTTCATTTGTTTCAATTTTTTATTATGAAAGCTATTCGTGACCGAATCGTCAATTTTAATCCTCCGGTCACAATGACATCTAGCTGGAAATACTTTTCATACTTTGTAGTATCGTAATTTAAGTATAATTTTGAGAAATGAACTTAGGTAGCCAAATTTGCGGTTTCTTGAGTAAAGGAACTTGAAAAGAAATACCATAACTACGATAGAGCGGTTTTCTTTATGGATCTCCTCTTTCCAAAAATGTCTTTGAGATAATGATGTTTCGAACCCTGGAATGAGTTCTTCTGCAAGACTGGTAACGTAAGAACCTCGTAGACATCCAGACCCGAAGAAAAGCTCAGCACAGTGTTCGAAACGTCGCCATTTTAACGAAATTTTAGGAAAGAGAAGGTCCATAAAGAAAAACACTTCACCACGACAAATATGCTGCCTTAACGATTTACAAATTTTCATTTTCCTGACAGTATTTTATTCTTAAAACGGCAGTCATTTTATTCATTGTAACCGTTCCAACATGTTATTCGTTGTAACTGTCTCATGTTTCAGCGCTTAATTTATCTCTAGATACATAACATTTATCAAGCATGCATATTCTTTAAGCACTGGAAATGACCGTCGTTGTAGTATATAGTATAAAATATATTCGGATCAGGCTATATTATATGCCTTTGCACCTATCTATTTTATGTGATTAGTATGAAGAGGGGAGGATTATTATAATAACCAGTTACGATTGACGTATTTAAGAATAATTCATTCACAAGATAGTAGGATTTTATTTTACGTTAGGGAGCCAAATAATGTTATGAAGTTGGCACACATATCAACTCCGAGATTGCATGGGATTGTGCAGAATAAATGCTTATCGATCTTTCCAACTACGTTTAACAAACGTCTATAAGGATTACAGATAATTTATTGTATTGATCAATCAGAAACCGTTAAAACATATATCAGCAGCCAACGATTCGTTTGTTATACAAACAGTATGTTAAACACATACATATGTATATATATATATATACAAGGAAAACAGACTAAAGCTATAGACTCAAGAATATATACGAAACAACGACTACTTGCCTTCTTTTAGTCGTTTCGGAGTAACTACTCGGAAAGCGCTGCCCGTCTGGTCAAAGGTCACGCTACTTCCTGAAGCAGCTTTCTGGCGCTCTTCTGAATCTACTGGATGTAACATTTTTTCAGCTTGGTTCTTCACGAAGGATGTATCAGTTCGTGAGACTAGGCTCTTTAGCGACGGTTTTAAGAAAATTTGGGTGCGCGGCCTTTGTAGGTCCATTCATACCTCAGAAACAAAACTGTCACGATATAAGATTCTGTTCGATTGTTTAATGTTCACTGACAGTCACTTTCTTCTTTTAAACAGTGGAAGTTGTACTTACACAATAACCAGTAATATATTGTGTTAGTTTCACTGCCGTAATGCACCCGAAATTTCGGAATACTCTCTGAGTATATAGGTTTAATGTATTTTCGTTATAGCCTTCCTGCAATAACCGAGTGTTCAATCGTCAGTATTTTTCTTTCCTCATCAACGACTGACAGATAGATTGTAAAGCTTGTGTATAATAGACTTAAGTAATTTGTATTTAAAGTCGCTGAAAGCTATATATCGTAGTTTTCTCGCAGTAAATCTCTATTCAATTATTAGTAAGATGTGTAAAAAAAGAGTTTGTTACTTGGGGTGCTGAATATTGGTTTGGAATAATAATCTCGAACCATTATCATTAAGGATTGAAACAGAGCCATTACGTTATTCGTATAAATCTCAACAGTCATATTTTATGAAGATAAAACAGTTTTTTGTCACAGGTAAAACTGGGCCTGAAGACAATAATTTCGATACACCTGCGGTACTTCGAGGTGTGGGTTCACTCAGAAACTTGTAACTGGAATTCCATTCAGAGGGTCGAAGAAGTTCGACTCTGTTAATAAATAGGGTATCATGTGTTGACAGCAGCAGTCTAGCTCTGGTTAAGATATGCACGAGACCCCGTGTGCTTTCCGATAGCACGTGGAAATGATGTGAAAGGCCGGCAACTGGTGAGCTGCCGTATGAACAAAGCCTGCTTTCAAGTTGAGTTATGCGGTCAACAGTGGCGTAGTCCTGGCCTGACTCACTCTAGTAGAGGGAAATAAAGCCGATGATTATGATAATGACCAGAATTAAGTGGACCGCCGGCCCCACCAATAACTCACAGTCTCTATCATCGTGACGTAAGGCATGCTGCCAAACCCACCAAAGCTCACCAGGTTCGAGCGACACCTAGCGGAAGCAGCAGGTATTAGGAGAGATAGGATGGGGAAGCTGGGTGATGATTTGGATATGTTGCTGCCGAACATTTATATCCATATCTAACGCGATGGAGAAAACAAACCGTGAGTGAACATCGTTTTTAGTTTCCGTTAAATTGTTATATCTTCAATTAAGTAAAAAAATGACTAAGTAGCCAATCATCTTAGAATACTGTTTGTGATAAAAAAACCCACTTTTTAATACCATGCCGTTAGTGATATTCATTTTGTGTTTAGACACTATAAATCGAATTAGACTACTTCCGATGTTTCCTAAAGAGGTGCGCTCATTGCCTTTATGTTGTCGAGTTAGAAATTTGCTAGTAAGTGTAAAAAATAATGATAAACACTAATAGATTATGTCCACATTTTATCACAGTTTCGTGCATTCAGTTTCCCAAATATTAGGCAGATGTGAGAGTTAATGGACTCCGTAAGCATTTAAATATGTCGTTGTGTATTACGATTAACTATTTGCTTGGGCTTATTGAAATATTATTTAAGATACTGTTATTTAAGATGCAAAATATCTGCATTTCTTTATTTCTAGCTTCTGCATTATAAGTACAATGGTCAGAATGCTAGACCTGGTAACGTCGATCCCTAGTAATTTTAGGTGTAAGATTTTAGCTTTTAAAACGATCACCTTGGATCATATCTTTATACTGTAAACGCATTATTTTCACGTACTGAGCTTAGTTTTATTACAGAATCATTTAACACTAAGGTGTTTTTGTTTTTCTCAGATACTTTTGTCTTTAAAACTAGAGGGGTGGCTGTTCGCGTCAATTGAAGTTGAACATATCTATAAGATGAATGTTGTCGAACTAGGGAGTTTTTCGTCTCTAATTCCACCGCTGTTCTCTATTATTATAACTTTCCGTGGTGATTATAAGTTTGTTTTTCTATGGAGGGAGGGGGTGTATAAATGCTTCTTACAAAATATTTTCTTAATAGAACAATATCCTGAGTTTGACGATCTTGAATATTTTAATATTTTGGTCATAGTTTATTTTTTTATCTTAATAAACAGAAATGTTCGTAATAGTTGTTAATAAGTTCCGGAATGGAATAGTTCCTGCAGATTTAGTGCTAGAGTTCCCAAACATACAATGAAAAGTATAGCATTTAAAATTTCAGAACTTCGTAGTAAAGATAATATGTTAGCTTGTAAAATTATAAGGTGCTTTATTCACCCGTTTAGTCGGATTCCAAAATTATCCGTGCTGTTGCTTTTATTTAATCTTAACCGATAACACGAAATTAATTGAACTGATTAGATTAAAATATGGTGTCTCTTTAACGTGTTCAATCACACTGCTTATTGATATTTTAAACCCAAATGTTTATTACTCTGACTAGGACAATCACACTGTTTATTGATATTTTAAACCCAAATGTTTATTACTCTGACTAGGACAATCACACTGTTTATTGATATTTTAAACCCAAATGTTTATTACTCTGACTAGGACAATCACACTGCTTATTGATATTTTAAACCCAAATGTTTATTACTCTGACTAGGACAATCCCACTGCTTATTGATACTTTAAACTCAAAATGTTTATTACTCTGACTAGGACAATCACACTGCTTATTGATATTTTAAACCCAAATGTTTATTACTCTGACTAGGACAATCACACTGCTTATTGATATTTTAAACCCAAATGTTTATTACTCTGACTAGGACAATCACACTGCTAATTGATATTTTAAACCCAACATGTTTATTACTCTGACTAGGACAAAACTGTCAAAAGAAGACGATCAACACAAGTACTATAATGTAAAGCAATTTTAGGGATGAAACATTGTTTTGAAGACAGATTATGATTACAGTGTGAATCTTTAGATTTAGCTAAAATAAATCTAAAGCATAAAAGTATACGTTTACATAATTTTATATCACTGTGTCATGATCACCAAGTGAGCTCATTATAATACACTTGGCTACTCTGGGTCTACTGTTCTCTTGTTCTGTATGTGTTAGTTAAGAGAGTGACGTTTAAAGTTTATATTTGTTCTACTCAGCCTCACACCAGAGATGAAAGTTTACCAGTCTACGCACTTACATTATTTAATATTTGTATATCATAACTTTATCTACAATTTTCAACAATTTCAAAAAAACAACAAACGAAACTGCTGATTACTTTGACAAAACATGAACACTTACATGACAACTTATTGATCAAAACACATTAAAAACATGATCACTTACATGACAACTTATTGATCAAAACACGTTCAAAACATGATCACTTACATGACAACTTATTGATCAAAACACGTTCAAAACATGATCACTTACATGACAACTTATTGATCAAAACACGTTCAAAACATGATCATTTACAACGCTTGAGATCAGTTGCAGTTACTTAAGAAAATGAAATTCTAGTTTGAAAAACATTAGTAAGAATAAGCTAGAATTATACTCCAATACAAGAAATATTAGGAGCGTTTCTATTATCCTAAGAAACTTTTATTTCTGAGCACATCATTTAAGCAACTGAAATCTACCGGCGACTATAAAGATAAAATTCACTTAAGACTCAGTTGCTACAGGAGATTTAGCACGAAATTTTCATCTTTTCTTTAAGAGTTGTCTTCTTTGATCAACTAAACCTAATGGCGACTAGCAATTATACTCCGCCCGCGACTAAACAAATTAAAAATTCTACCAGCCAGAGACTTAAGCAGTTGTAAAAGGCTTAATTGATTTGATTAATACTTGGGAGTTTAGTGTAGCAAACGTTTCCTTGATGCTCGTATACATTATCTTTTTATATATTCAGAAGTAGATATACTTGTATAGGTTGACCGGAAATGACATAAGGGTAAGAAGTAGATATACTCATATAGGTTGAACGGAAATGACATAAGGGTAAGAAGTAGATATACTCGTATGGGTTGACCGGAAATGACATAAGGGTAAGAAGTAGATATACTCGTATGGGTTGACAGGAAATGACATAAGGGTAAGAAGTAGATATACTCGTATGGGTTGATCGGAAATGACATAAGGGTAATGAGTAGATATACTCGTATGGGTTGACCGGAAATGACATAAGGGTAAGAAGTAGATATACTCGTATCGGTTGACCGGAAATGACATAAGGGTAAGAAGTAGATATACTCATATAGGTTGAACGGAAATGACATAAGGGTAAGAAGTAGATATAATCGTATAGGTTGACCGGAAATGATATAAGGGTAAGAAACAGATATACTCGTATAGATTGACCGGAAATGACATAAGAGTATTCCATACAGATTTTGATATAGAATGAGCTCACCCAACAGGGCATTGCTAATGTTAAAGATTTCATTATAACATGGCTGAATATCCCGATCTATTATCATTTTGCCACAACTTACACTTTAAAGAGAGATAACATAAAAATCTAATGATTTTAGATTCTTTGTACGTGTATTGTAAAAAAATATTAACTTGTTTCTTGTCAGGGAGAATAATTAGTGGTGAGATACTCGTGGTTTGAAGCTGTACTAAATAAAGGAAATACACGTACATTTCCTTGGATATAGATCACTTATAAGATAAAAACGAAGTGCAGACATTCGGTAACAGAATGGACGTTTCTGTGTAATTTATCTAAGATTTTACAACTCACATGCACAATTTGAAGCACCAAGCAGTTCATTAAAATTAGTGAAATACGGTTGATCGGTTGCATCTACATATCTAAACAAAAAACAAAAAAAAACCTGAAACACACTAATAAAGCAATCAAGTAATTACTTAAAAATTCGTTGAACCATGCCGGTGTTTAATGAGATTTGTTACGCGTACAATGTTATTTTATTTATCATATTTACAAACTAGGAATGCTTAAAATTTAAATGCTAGTATTTAAGTTTCCGTTCATTGCCACCAAAGTAAAACTGACATGAAAAAATGTACAGCAAAACGTAGCTTTATTAGGGTTAAAACAGAACTGCTTACTTGAAATTCTTTGCGTGAAGTTTACATCACATTTATAGTATAACGTTATATAATAGAACATTTTCTCGGCAATAATTTCTATAATGGTTTACTCATGAAATAGTTGAGTGTTGTTATATAAAAATATCACAGAAACCTATAATATTCATATAGTTTATGAAAACGCTAGATGTATGTATAAATGATCTTGGTTAGTTAATCGTGAAAACATAAAATATGAATAGATAGTTACACAGATGTTAGATCAATAGTTAGATAAATAAATAGAAAGACTGATGGATGGATACATTTATTAGTAGATATTAATCATATATAAGTATTTTATATAAAAAAATAAACAAATGACAGTGTTGAAATTCCTCTTCTTAACACCAAAGATATAAAAGCTAGATTTTTCAAAACTAAATACCAAAGGATGAACAAATCCTTTGAATGAAACAACTTATAATTTAGTGTTAATAATTAAGTTGTCAAATTCATAACCTGATATCATGAGTCGTCGTACAAGAAAACTGTTGAATACGTGTGTGCGTGGTAGTAAACAAGTCACTCTACCGATAATATACAATCGCAGTTCACTTTCTATTAAAAAAAATCACGTTATGAAAAAAATTAAGCTGTAGGAACTTAATTTTCTAATTACTTTGTAAATAATACAGTATTTTATTTAGTTTATTTGAGCAGTCTGGAGATAGAAGTGATCGTATAAGTTGTTTTTTTTCAAAATTGAGACTTTCTTAAAGGTTTTGAAGATTTTTAAAGTGTGTAAATTCTGGATAGAAACTAGGATCTTGATTTATAGATAACTCAAGTACAGACTTAATGATCTGGGTTTATTATGTATTGCTATTTCACTTACAGATTTTAACAAAGGCAAAGAATAGGTAACATTTAGAAACGTTAATATCCGTATCTATCTATATATATTTGTCTATTTATCGAACAAAACGTAAGTTTATTGAGACCAATAAATAGAAATATAGTTAATATTAACTTAAAAGATGCAGGTAATAGAATGTGTAAATTTACATTAAAAATGTTTCATGTTTTTTATTCTTGATGAGCAATTTAATCAGTTTTCTTTAAGCTAGATTAGGAAATAAATGTTTATAATGTGTTATATATTAGATCAGGATTTTTTCTTCTATTATATTTCGTTTGCTTTTCTCTGTGCATCAGTTATTTTTTAGCTTTTAAACAAATCTCCAAGTTTACAATAACAATTGTGTGTTTTTATCATAAATAACAAATTATTGCAACATGATATTTATAAAAATTTATTTTTTTTATCTTTTGATGAAAAACATATTATTTATAATGAAATGTATTAATAAACTAATATGAGCTTAGCAGAATATCTGAAATAAAAGGAACCTTTTCAGCCTAACCTTGATTATTTAAACACCTTAAGCAAACATCACGATGAAGAAGATAACTACTCAGTTTTTTTATTCTCCATAAAATTTGCACAACAACCCGGCTTTCTGATGAAACTTCTCATAGAGTAGGATCTGTTTATGTTATAGAGTAGGATCTGTTTATGTTATTCTACAATTGTGGTATAATTTAGACAATTTTGAAGCAACTGTAACTCAATATTTGTGTGCTACCTCACATGGACACTTTTATTTGAAGATTTTGTAACCTTTTAGATCCTTATAATTATGAAAAACTTTGATAATAAACAAAATTACGACACTTATGATAT